>NC_136796.1:29018921-29041421 GCF_951216825.1 Electrona antarctica | reverse complement strand
TTACTTTGTACTACTAGTTGTTTAGATATTTGATATTAATTTTAGCTGCCCTGCCCCCCTTCCTATACAAACCCATTGTAACTGTAGATTCATCGAAAACACCCGTCCTTATTTCTGGTGACTGATATTGTCCATCTAATACGACAGGGGGCCGTGGTTTTTCATTTACTTTTTTCATTTGTTTTTAATAATTCTTTTAGATTTTTCAGTCTCCTCCGGCCTCCACTTGGAGGAGGTTATTTTCCAAAAGAATAAAGGGACGGACGATGATCCCCATAGCAGCAGGGGCGTAAGGTTATTAAAACGTCAGGGGGTGCTCCCCAGCCCCGCCCCTTCCCCCCCCCCCCCCCCGCCTCTCCCCCCCCCCCAACGCGGGGAAAAACGATTTTTTTTTTTCTTCGTTTGGTACTTTATTTACAGTTTGCTATTGAACACAGTGCGCTTTCAGTTCACAACAAACACATTAAATTGTTTCAGCATCTTGTGCCAACATTTCAGAATGATCAATGATAAACGAGTTGTTTGTTTTTTTCGTTTGGTACTTTATTTACAGTTTGCTAATAAACACAGTGCGCTTTCAGTTCACAACAAACACATTCAATTGTTTCAAGGTTCAAGGTACAATATAATACGACATCAAAACACAGCAAACAAAATAGAATATAGAGTGCAAAAAAAAAAACAAGTGTAGAAAAAGAGTATCATATGTACATGTGCCGCGGGACCTTTCTTTTTTTAGAATTATTAGCTCTTAAAAGAGCCGTTGTGTTGGCGCTGACAGTGCTGTCCGCCTCGGCAGCTACGTTGTCGGCGGCGGGCATCGTGATCTTGTCGGCGGGCGGGGCCGGAGTGGCCGCGGCGGCGGGCATCGTGATCTTGTCGGCGGGCGCCAGGGCCTTGACAGCGGGCGTCTTGTCGGCGGCGGCGCCGAATTGTAGCATGGACTGGACGAATCTCTTCTTGGCTGGAGGTGGCTTCATCGTAGTAATCGAACGGAAATGAAGCCTCCTGTGTACTGAATGCAACATTTATACTCTCTAAAGCCACCTTATTAGCATTTGAATGAATGAATACATGTTCGCCCAGACAGTGGCCCAAGCCACTGTCTGGGCGAACAGACCTAAAGGTGTGTGGAATGTGCCTACGTGTCTTGTTTTTGTTTTGACTTCAGTGTTGCCACATTGTGTGAGAGAAATAAGCCAACCCACCTCCAAAAACCAGGGAAGGGGATCTTCAGCCCTTGATTACGTGACAAAATGAGGGGATATCTCAGGGGGTGCTATTTGGCTTATTAATTTTTCAGGGGGTGCACAAGCCCTCAAGCACTCCCATAGTTGACGCCGCTGCATAGCAGCAATGAGGATCAGCGCAGCTTGGATTAACGTTTTAATAGGCTATAAACATGGCATTTTATGCAATTCTGAGCATAACTGACTAATAACCCCGTGGATTATCATGTACGCTGTTTCTACAATGAGAGGCCTATGGAAGCTAGCCGCGGAAGCTAACCGAGGCAAAAAAAGAGGTAAATAAATATTTTTCTTAAATGTAATCATTTTTAATCAAATCTCGTGTTTCTCGTGGATGGCCCAGGTGACCTTAATACCTAACCTTTCCACGAGAGATCTCGAGGATAGCACGGATTGGCTAACAAATGTGAGTGCTTTTTCCACCACTGTTCCACCACTGTTCCATTTCTCTCCCCCCCCCACCTCAACCCCCCCCCCCCCCCCCCTCCCCCGTACACAAAGAAAAGCAGAGGTCACACGTGAGATAAAAGGAAGATTTTATCACACAAAAGGGGAGGTGAGTGGAGGATGAGTGGTGAATGGACCCAGTGCTAAAAGGAGCAGAGAGAAGAGAGACGAGACTCTGAATGTGCCCGTGTGTGTGTGCCCGTGCGTGCGTGCGTGCGTGCGAGTGTGCGTGTGCGTGTGTGTGTGTACAGCACAGCGGTGCAAACGTGAGTGATATACAGTAATTGAAAAGTGAAACCATACAGTGAATGAGCATGTTTTCCTGTCCCTGCATGTCTCTTCCCTACATAAATCAAAGCCAGGGAGGATCTCATTAGGCTACATAATAAACAGAGAGTTATACAACAGGTGTGAGTGACTCAAGGTCAAGGCTACCATTGGCAGATGAGAGGACGACCAATGTTTTGAATTTGCTTATGTTAACAGAGAAGTGCCCAAATTACATATTTTGGCGCTTTGATTTAGAAGACACATTGTCAGCCGACACACAATCATGCAGAGAGACAAGCCTCTTCAGGTTGACCGTTATAGACTAGTAGAATTAAACAGATATACTGCATAGAGAGAGATGTGTGCATAATCTTTCAAGAAAAATCACACCTGTGTGAACTGAGTGGTGCAACTCCCCTCTCCCCAAGAATCTCAGGCAAGCTGTTGCCAGTAGCAACACATTGACTGGAACCAAAACACACATGTAGCAGAACACGCCCGCAGATACACTGGAACCAATACACACATGTAACATGGGCAGGACACGCCCCGCAGATACACTGTAACCAATACACACATGTAGCAGAACACGCCCCATAGACACACTGGAACCAATACACACATGTAGCAGAACACGCCCCACAGACACACTGCCACAACAACAACACTGGTCCTTAATGCTTTATTAAATGCTCTGGCAGACTCTCTGTGTCCGCCTTGCCTTTTTCTGCTTGTTTGTTTTGTCTCGATCAGTTCCACTCCCCTACGCACGCACGCACGCACGCACACACATTTCGTCTCTCTCTCTCTCTCTCTCTCTCTCTGTAGACTATTCATTCACTATTGGGGTGCAGTCCTGCCTCACTCATTTATTTCGTCTTGCCCTAAAAGTTCTCTGTGTATTAACTAGTTTTATACTCACTTTGAGTGCCGAACATTGGACCCCGCCCTCTGTATACAAGTGCTGGAAGAGTGATTTTGCCATCTGGATCTCCACTCATGGTTCATCCGACGTGCTTTTGGCAATATTTCTGGCGACACCATGAGTTAAAACAAGTGGCTTCTGGCTGTGTTTGTAGTCTCTCAGAGAGGGATTATAGAGGTGACCTTCCTAAAGCAAACAAAACCTTTCTTCAAAACTACCCGTGATGATGGTATGCTGAAATAAAACAAAATGAATCACAAGCACCATGTATTTATGACCAATCACAAACACAGTTTGTATCGGTGACTTCTATGGTGACGAATAGCTACTGAATTTAGAAAGTCTTGGAGGCGCTTTCTCTGCAGTTACATAATTTTGTTCGTTTTTGGAAAGAAGCATGCTGCAGCTGTCGGAACAGGACAGCTCCATATATGGACATCAGGCAGGGGCCCTGTCCAGATTCCGTCAGAGGCCTTTTGTGGCGGTTCTGGACTTTTGTGGGTCCGACTGACTCGACACCGGGCAATGCACTCCCTGTGAGGGTGTGGAACGTGTGTATCGATATCGAATTTGAAGTCGGTGAGGCGAACGGTTCTCGAGTTACGTGCATTACAATGTGTATGTGGTGCATATACTGAATCTCTTGTCCACTAGTCCCTTCCTAAAATGTTAGTATAGTTTTTATTTGTTTTAGTCATCGTAGCTTAGTTTTAATTTTTTTTAAAACTACTCTTAGCGAGGCAAACAAAATGACCAATAAAAAAAGAAAAAAAAAGAATGTCAGGTCTCAATCAGATCCCAGATTTAAAATCAAGCAATACTTCTTCATATAAATTCTATTTGTACCTACCTAACATCTGTTGACCGAGCGACTGCAACAATGCACCACTTCCTTCTTTTGTCATAAAAAACGAGGCATTCTTTAAGCTTGGTATTTTTGACATGGTCGTATGACAAAGTATATAAATGAAGCTTTAGTCTTATTGTCTATATTCTTCTTGTCTCATCTAGCTGTAGCTGGCTGCTCGTCTGTCAGTCGTCATGTCCATCTGTCTCCAGGACTGTCCCAATAGTTCAAGTCTGCTTGTCTGTCTCGGGCAGTCCTACTGTTCAGCTGCATGGGACATTCCTTCTTGCCTCTTGCTGGCGTATGGCACAATCCATTGAGAAAAGAACAGATTAGGGGAGATCACTTTCTCTCCGTCCAAACTTCACTGGACCACACTCAGTAAACAGCTTTGTTTGTCTCCCGGAATACTGTAGCTTATAGAGGATTAACCCAGGAGGAGATCGGCAAAAATGCCCTATTCTTGGTAAGCGTAATGCAATCTCGTTAGCAACTTTGCACAAGTGCTCGGGACACCTATAGAATAGTGGAGCGAGATTGGATTTGATTGCACTACCCGGGGCAGTGACAGCACATTTTTATTTTAGTTTTAGTCATAGTCTTTTGAATAGTTTTAATTTAGTTTTAGTCACATTTTAGTCACCTGGAATGTTTTAGTGTTAGTCTAGTTTTAGTCGACTAAATATCATAAGATTTTAGTGCGATGTGATGGTGCTTGTAGATCGGCTATTTTCAGCATGCAACAACTATTGTAAAATGACTTATACTGGATCTCTTGTCCACTAGTCCCTTCCTAAAATGTTAGTCTAGTTTTTATTTGTTGACGAAATTGTCAGTATATTTAGTCTTAGTTTTAGTCATCATAGCTTAGTTTTTATTTAGTTTCCATTTAGTTTCCGTCAGTGAAAAAAGGTAGTCGACGAACATCTCGATAATATAAACACAATACATTTGACGAACAAAACTATAGAAGTAGTTAAAAAAAGAGCAAGTTCAAGACTGAGAAGCAAGGAAAGTTAAAGATGAAGGTGAAGACGAGGGGAGAGGAGATGAAATGAGAGATGAGAGGAGAGGAGAGGAGAGGAGAGGAGAGGAGAGGAGAGGAGAGGAGAGGAGAGGAGAGGAGAGGAGAGGAGAGGACGATACTGTGATTTTGTGCCAGGCAGCTCTGTGGTGTTTTGCCAGCTGAGAACATCTAAATTTAGAAAGCCTCCTCCCTCAACCCATTCTTCCCCTCTTCTCCTCCTCACACACCTCTACCCCCTTTCTCCTCCATTGTACGTGCTCCCTTCATCGCGAGGAGCAGAGAAACATTAAAAGCCCTCATGGTGAACATATCCACATCTCTCCCTGCGTTAGAAAAGTGTCAGCTGCGCCAAGCTCTCTGCGCATTAATGCATTTTTTGTGTGTGAATTTCTGCTTGCGTGTAGATGTGCGTGCTTGTATGTGCGTGCGTGTGTGTGCACGTGCGCGTGTGTGTGTGTGAGTCATCACAAAACTGATGCTGCAAATGATGTACAGTATGTTTGTGTGCATGTGTGTGTGTGTGTGTGTGTTTGCATGCTTGTTGTGTACAGTACATATCTGAGTACATGTGTTGCACAATTCATAGGCCATATGGCCACTATGTCAGAGCTGGCATGGGAAGACGTGGCAAGCAAAGTGTCCATTCTTTTTTTAACTGCTCATTTCCCACTTTTTCATCATCCTCTCCTGCAAAACAAGCCTCAACCAATATCTAACCAGTCTGCCTTTCAAGGACCCTAAGATTGACATGCATTAGGGCCAGAGAGAACAAATATGTTCTCTCAGGGACCCCAGTCTACACCGTAAAATCCTGTATACCTATATTTAACTCTGAAACTGATGGAACCAAGTGGATCCGTACGGGTCCAATTGGTTTAATTTGTACACTCTCAGATATATTTTTGAACCCCTGGTGGTCCCCGGACCCGACGTTGAGCAACAGTGGTCTAATTACCGATTTTACAATTTAGGCGTTTTGTATCTTGTCCAGAGAGTGACTTACAAGTGCAAGTCTGTATAATGGAGTGACGTTGTAGGACGTTGTAGGACTTTTTTTGGTCTCTGTGGAACAACATATTTTCAGATGGGGGTTGGCAGCCAAATTACATATCATTCTGGGGCTCCTTGACATGAAATAGTTTGAGCACCACTGGTTTTTCAGAAAACTGTCATGATTTAGAAGACATTTGTAGAATCTGGTCTCAGGTCTTGATGATTTAATATGCTGAGATCATCAGGTAAGCAGTAGCACAGTAAGGTAATTGACCTGCCCTGAATATGAAGCGACTATGGTCTTAGCTATTGAGAGTATGCCTATCCTAGAGTCCTGAATATGAAGCCACTATGGTCTTAGCTATTGAGAGTATGCCTATCCTAGAGTCCTGAATATGAAGCCACTATGGTCTTAGCTATTGAGAGTATGCCTATCTTAGAGTCCGACCCGTATACGTCCGTTGTAGAATAAAGATAATGATTGCTGGAAATGGAAATGTGTCTTTGGCACAAGGCACAAATTTGGAGACTCTGAGAAAACAACATAAGAACAAGAAAGATGATGGAAGTAACGTCGCCATGGCAAAAACAAAAGGGAGTCTCATGACTTTTCAATGGGTCCGGACTGAGGCACACAGAATAGCATTGTCTCCATACCCTTACACGTGTGTAACTTGTTCCTGAAGCATCCTTACTGAGAGAGCAATATAATACATTTCAGTTTAAAAATACATAAGACTCCCATGATTAAGAATACAGCATATTATAATTTAGGCCAGGGGTTCCCAAACTTTTTTGGACCAGGCAGGTACCCCTTTTGGGGTAGACATTTTTCCAGGTACCCCCTCATCTGAAGCGGCCGCAGAAACCTTTCAAGTGTCCTGAGTCTTTTTGTTGTTTCTGCAGCATGCGTCCTGTTGTTACTGTTTGGGGTCACAACAGGTTGACTGATGTTGTAGTTTTAGTAATCATGTCAGCTATTGGCCCAAAGCATTCATGGGATTAACACAATGAACAACACAAAAAATACGTTTATTGTGCAACTTGGCAGAAATGACCACGTAGATAAACATAATTTTAATGTTTAAAAAAAAAAAAATCTGGGAATTATTTCGGGTACCCCCTGGCTATGCGTCGCGTACCCCTAGGGGTCCGCGGACCCCACTTTGGGAACCGCTGATTTAAGCTACACAAAGATTCAACAGCATCGGAGCATATTTCAGCATGGAGGCTGCTGAATATATACAGTATATACTGTACAGTGGAGGCTGCTGAATATATACAGTATACTGTATATATTCAGCAGTGGAGGCTGCTGAATATATAAGTATATATACTGGAAGAAAACAGACTGGATCGGCTGATCCGGATCTTCAAAATGTTCAAATAGTAAAATCAACACGAAGTCAACATTTTTATTTAAAAACTAAAAATGCTGTGCCGGCTTTGTAATGTCACACAACAGTAGGATAGGTTCAGTATGACACCAGCACGGTTCAGAACGACCCTGGCTGACAGAGACTCATTAGGAGGATCTAAACACACGTTGGTTAGATATATAGTCCGACGGGCATTAGTCCGACAACACCGCCGCTCCAGACATGCGTGGCAGGTTACAACTAACTCGTGGGCGGGTTGAAACTCAGCCCTGTGGCTCCCGACATGCGTGGCAGGTGACAACTTCCTTTGAGGTTAGGTTTAGGGTTTGGGTTTTGGGTAGGGTGTCAGACTAATGCCTGTCGGACTGTTAGTATACTTCGGACCAAACTCATGCACCCCATTCACGCAACACAACATAGGCACGCACGCACTACAAAGCACGGCTGAGGACGGGCTGTAGACAGACAGAAGAATGTCCTGACAGAATGTCCTGACAGAACGTCCTGATAGAATGTCCTGATAGGACGTCATGACACGGCCACACAAGGCCACAAGCAGCCCTTCAGTCTGACTCACGGCACTCCGACTACAGCGCTCAGAAAAGAACACTACATCCCAGTGATTCACTCACCAGAGAGAGACGACACAAACATACAGTACATACTGTACACACAGGAGCGCGCACACACACACACACATGCTCATCATGCATGTTGTATACACATTCACAAACAAGGGAAAAATAAAAAATAAACACACACACACACACACACACACACACACACACACGTGCGCTCGTAAACTGTAGGCCCTAAAGAAGGTCACAGTCACACTGACTGAAATGTGCTGAATAAGAAACCCTCAGTGGATTTGGGGAGACGGAGTCGCAAGTGTTTGCAGTTGAAACAGAGAACAAGGCACTAGAACCAGGCCGTCACCATGAGCTTGCTGTACATCTCATGCTCGCTTTGTCCCCCCTCCCAGGCCTGCCCCCCCCCCCCTCCCTCTCTACTAAGCCTGGGTGTATATGGCATGTTTTCCAATATCCCCACTGAGAGAGAGTGGGCTTGTGTTTGCCGTCGAGGAAGCCAAGTGAGAGATACTTTTCTTTGCAGCTGCACAGCCTCTGTAATTACACCCCACAGGAGACATATTAGAGCACACACTGCCACTATTATCAACAATACAGCCACCAAACCTCGCTAGGAGCTGCTATGTTGTTAGCCACACAGGCCATTGAGTTCAATATAACCACACAATAGCTTTTTTTAGCCTCTTGGACGGGACTTGGGGACTGTATACACGCAATATTCCAACAAAAAGGGCAGAGCTTTGTTCAATAAGAGATGTAATGGCAGTTATATAATGGAGACTGACAAGGCCACGTTGATGAATACACTTCAGAATGGCTTATGCTAATATCAACACACGTCATAGCACGGAGCGACTGATGTTCCATACAAGGTTAGTAATAACATCAATTACCTCAGTAAATGTGCTAGAAAGCACTCCACACAAAAGAGGTAGAGAAAAAATTACAGATTTTTAAAAGTGAAAAAAGAGTGGGTTCTCTCTATTGCATTTCTATTTTTTCTTTCTATTCCCTCCCATCATGATTATAGTCCCAGCCACTGCTGTCACCCACTGTTTGGTCATGGGGAGGGTGTATAGACAGTTCACTTCAAGGGAAAAGGCTTGCTCAACTCAGACAGTATTTTAAAGGTTCAGGCGTGTGCTGGGTGCAGATTCAAAGAGAACATATAGAAGGAGAATAAAATCCGCACTCTCAGTCGTAGTAAGAGTCTAATGGTGAGGATCCGCAGCAGTAGTCAAACCAAACAAACGCGTTTCGGCGCGCAGGTCTTCGTAAATTCTGACACTGACGAAGGCTTGCGCGCCGAAACGTGTTTGTCTGGGTGGGCGTAAAGCATGCATAGGAACACGCTAGTTCTCAGTTCCACTCCCCACTGAAGAGGTGCCCTAACGACCAGGTGCATGTGTTTGGTCCGATGTAATAACAGACCGACAGGCTTTAGTTAGACCGACACCCTACTCCAAACCCGTCCCTAACCTAACCCTAACCTCACAGGGAAACCACGGGTTGGTTTTAACCTGCAACAGGTTAGTTTTAACCTGCCACGCATGTCGGGAGCCACGGGTGAGTTTTAACCCTGCTGCGGTTTAGTTGTAACCGGCCTCGCGTGTCGGGAGCGACGGTGTTGTCGGACTGTTAGCATGTCTCTAACCAACGCATGTACCCCCTAACTACCAACCTGCAGGAGTTACAGAGATCGCCCTGCACCCCAACCAGCCGCCCACCAGCAAACACGGCCAATTGTGTTTGTTAATTATCATAAAGCTATCAGGGTCCCCCTCTTGGTCACGGGAACCCCTTTATGTTATATTTTAGCTATTGAAAAATAGCAGATCTACAAGCTCGTAGCACGGCACTTGGTGCCGTGCTATGAGCTTATATATCTGCTATTTTTGAAAAATCTTGAAAATGTGTTGCAAATCATTGAATATATATTCTGTCACAGCGAACATTTTTAACTCAAATCTTTGCTTCTGGGGGGTCCCTGGAACAACATATTTTCAGATGGGGTCGGCGGCCAATTACATATATTTTTTGGCATGAATAAAGTTGAGCACCACTGACAGAAACACAGGTTTTTCATAAAACTTGTGTTTTCATAAAATATTTAGAATCGTCGTCAGGTCTAAATGGGTTAAGAGGAAGAATGAAGAGAAAAATGACACAGGGGTTGGCCAAAAGGGACGTGAAATCCTGAACCTGTAAGAATACAGTGTACACTTGGAATTGGAAAGAAGGGGGAAAGCGTTCAAAGAAAGAGGCATCATTAAATGCACATGCAGGTCGCCTAGTTGACCTTCACAGAGGGTGTTGTAATGTTGTAAACATGGGGCACTCAGGGAGAGAAAGTAGAGCTGTGTGTAAACAAGAGCACGTACAAGTCCAGCCTAAGGACATTGTGCAATAACCTTAACAATGTTAAAACGCCTAGAGTGAGAGAGAGTGAGAGAGAGAGAGAGAGAGAGAGGGAGAAACTTGTATAACAATAGTGAACACGAAACCATCATGAAACTCAACTCAACCGCAGCGACTGACTGACCTTGCTGGTTGAGCTGCTGGGTGCTCTTGCTCCACTGCGACAGGCCCACGATGGCCACCATCTTGGCTCCGAGGCTGGAGCGCCTCTTCTTGAAGCCGGCCAGCGAGGCAGAGTCCGGGCCGCTGCTCGTCGGGCTCTTCTCCAGGTTGTACATGGCGCCCGAAATGCTGGAGGAGCGCACCACGTTCCTGGCCGCCGCGCTCAGCCCGCTCAGCCCCCCGCCCCCAGGGCTGGGGACCTCCACGGAGCTGCTGAGCATCATGCTCTCAACGGGGCGCTGGAGGAGGCGAGGGCAGAGGGGACTGCATGGGAAGGAACACAACGAAACATAATGGGTTGATGTACCGGGCGCTGGAGGAGGCGAGGGCAAAGGGGACTGCATGGGAACACAACAGAACATAATGCTCTCAACGGGCGTTGGAGGAGGCGAGGGCAGAGGGGACTGCATGGGGGCGTTGGAGGAGGCGAGGGCAGAGGGGACTGCATGGGGGCGTTGGAGGAGGCGAGGGCAGAGGGGACTGCATGGGGGCGCTGGAGGAGGCGAGGGCAGAGGGGACTGCATGGGAACACAACGAAACATAATCGCTTGATGTTTTACACAAACTGGTCCGTTTCGGCTTTAATCAATCTCAGGAAACACCCTGGCCCTTTTCTGGTGGTATATATTCCACCGGACAAATGTTCCACTTGGACATGGTGGCGTTGTGCCCTACAGAGGGTGTAGTTACATACTGTACCACATGGTGGCGTTGTGCCCTACAGAGGGTGTAGTTACATACTGTAGCCTACAAACTCATTTTGACCCACTTGTCAATATTGGTGTCGGACCGCACATTATTTGTCAAAGCTGAATTAAAGAGCAACAAGTGAACAAAAAACATGGCAATGGTTAAAAAACAAAAAAAAGATGTTTAGTATGTTAGGCATGTTTTGTATAGCCTGTATCAATCCAAAAGGCTTTATGATTTATGATATGTTTTGTTTGTCTGGAAACCTTTCCTATGGAAGATTGGATGTGGTCAATGCCAAGTGCTTGTAATGTGGAGGGGTTACTGTTATAGGAGTCCAAATTGTGTTTACATTAACTGACTGAACAGCATATTTGTGTTCTGCTAGCCTGGTACTGTAAACAGTTTTTGTTCTTCCAATGTAAAAAGAAAGAAGGAGGGGGGGTATAGTTAATGAAGAGATTAATGTTGAAGTCATTCTTTGTATTACATTACTTTTATGTAGTGGTTGCAATGGTGGCACTAATTGGACCCGTTGGGTTCCAGAGGCCGGAGCCAACCATGTGTGTTGGGCGTTTGGTTGTGGATGGCCGTGCACCGTCCAGTTTATCTTGTAGCGTAGGCCATCTCCTACATCTGATTAATGGTGGTTCAGGGAAGGTCTGAATGGGTATCATCACTCTCAATAATACCCCAAATCCTATTTATAATGGAGAGGAAGAGGAGGACGTGAAGGGGAAGAAATACTCCAGGAAGGAACCCAGATACATACTCTGAGAGCGTACAAATGGAACCAAATGGACCCGCTTGGTTCCCTTTGTACACTCTCAGAGTTACAGACCCATAAGGGTCCATTTGGTTCATAACTATCATTTAGCTGTGGACCCCCTGGGACAGCCTCAAAGATCCCTAGGGGTCCCCAGACCCCACTTTGGGAACAACTGCCATAGTGTCCCTATTCTGTGCTGGGCATGTCGCAAAAGGCAACATTCTGCGAACATTTAGCTGAAATATAAGATGTACAAGTTCATAACACATTGGAAGTAGATTAACTACTTTTGCAGAAGAGATTTTTGGTGGACTACAGTTAACAAAGTATATAGGTTTTAAGTGGTTAATAATAATATTAAGAGAGGGACAGTTTTCTTGTATTCTTTAATTCTTTATACTAACTAACGTCAAACTAATTCAATACCCCAAAAAAGTTTGAACACATTAATGTGGGCTTGGCATGCGGCGACAAAGTGCACGTGAAACGCAGTAGCATAATAAAGGTCTTGTCTTACAGCTGCAGCAACCTGAGGCTGAAGGACAATGAGTTTAAATTTCAGTCCACTGTTCGGTTTTAAATTATATCGGCCTCTTATTGTGGAGTCAGCAGAAATACCTCTCTTCATACCCCCCCATAAAAAAGAAAGATAAAAAGCGACCAGCTCCCAAAAAGTCCTGTCTTGAAGTGTATAGTTTTGAGTTAAGACAAAAAAGAAAACCCTCATGGCAGAAATCAAAAGTCAGCCTGAGAGGACAGTGTGGAATGTGGATGGTAGCAACCTGCCACCCCCCCCCCCCCCCCCCCCCCCCCCAGCCCCAATTCACACACACAGGCACGCACGCACGCACACACACAGACACGTCAGGCCTGGACTGCTGTTGATGGGTGAGCCTGTCAGCTGGTATTTGTCTTGTGTGTTATTTGGGAGAGTTATGCCGTCTCTGACCTTAAACTCTCTCTCTGCATCACATCACAAATTTGGCAGAGGCCTAATTGGTTACTACAGCCTCATGGCTCATGCACACGCACGCACGCACGCATGCACGCACGCCACAACTTTCACACATGTTGTACAGTACTGTCCACTGTCCAGTCTCTCTCCGCAGCACAAAAACTTCTTCTGCGAGTGCAGAAGGAGATCTCTCCTCAACACCCTTTGATTCCTCAGCCAATAACGGCAGCATCTCTTTTCAGCACCCAGTCTTCTCCCTTCTCCTTTCCTTAACGCTCTTGCTTTCCTCGTCTCCCTCATTCCTACAGTAATAGCAGAGTGAGGGATTGTGCTCAGACTAAAGTGGCAACCCAAGGGCACAATAAATATGTAGATGCTGATGCACTGTGGCCGACCACTCCATTCACACATGCTATTCCTCTGTTCCTTTTTTATCTTTCTCTTATCCTCTACGTAGCATTTTTGAGTGGTGCAGCCACTCCATTGCGTAGCTATGTGTGTCCCTAAAAGGTGTCCCTGTGTCTTTCAGTCCGAGCACGAAAAGCTGAAACACCGCGCTAATACCACTGGATGGCACTGTTGAGCAGCGTCTCACACACACACACACACACACACACACACACACACACACACACACACACACACACACACACACACACACACACACACACACACACACACACACACACACACACACACACACATTAACTGTATATATGATGACTTTGGATGTGACAGTACAGTACAGTGACAGTACAGTAGTACAGTAGGGTAACTCTGTCATTTCTCAACAGTTTCGGACACGGGGCGGCTCGCCGGAACCGGGCCGGCACCCTGGGCTCATTCCTGTGGGTCTGGAAGTTCCCGAGACCCCCTGTTTTTGAGTGGTGCAACCACTCCTATATAGACAGCTATGTGTGTGGCTGTGTCCCTGTGTCCGAGTACGAAGATAATAGCATTTGGTTGTTTTTCACAACCAAGTGTCATTGTTGCGCAGCCTAACACACACACACATATATAACATCTTTATTTGCATTCACATTGTACAAGAAATTCTTGAACACAAACAATAGTGGATGCGCAAACTTGGAAAACTCTACAAGTGCTTCAGGATACAGATCACGGGTACAGAAAGCATTCTTCATTCTTCATTCTCCATATATGGCGCCAATTATTGCAGACACTGAACAGAATTTTGCCGATGCCTTAGCTCTCGGCTTGGGCATGCCTGCAATCTGCAGGCCCCTCATGACTGATTTACGGACATTACGAACATTACGAACACAAGCAGTTTACATTTGTAGCCAAGCCGTATAATAGCATCCTTAAGATGCTGGTACTTAAGCACCTTGGAAGGAATGCCTCTTCCAGACTGTGGTCAAATGTACATGCCACTTCCAAAATGGTCACTTCTCTACTGTCCTCATCAACAACAACAATATCTGGTGTATTAGCTGTGACATCTGAAAAGGCATCATTTTCATTATTGTGCATGAACATGGCAGTTGAAACACACACACACACACACACACATTAACTGTATGATGATTTGGGGTGTTACAGTACTGGGGACCCCTACCCCTGGGGACCCCTACACGGTAAATCTGTAACTTCTCGACAGTTTCGGACGCGGGCCGGCTCGCCTGAACCCGGCCGGCACCCTGGCCACGTTCCTGTGGGTCTGGAAGTTCCAGGGAGTCAGGGACCCCAACACGGAGTTGCACCACTCACTTCACATGGTATCTTTCCATGTCTTTTCTCTCTCGCCTGAAATCGTTGCTTTATCCATCTATCGATATGTCGTTCAACTCGTATACTGTACAGTATACATTCTTATTCTGCTGTTGCAGAGTCCATTTACATTACATTGGGCTCACAGTCACACTACAGCCTGTTGTGAACAAATTATGCTTTTTCGGCAGAAAACTAAAAAAGGAGTGGGGCGATGAGTGATCGACAGAAACCGACTTCAATATAACTCTACGTAAAGCACTGATTATCGATAACAACGTTTTAAGCTGGTAGCCGTAGATGTGAAATTAATGAAGATTGAGTAACTGCAGGGCATATCTATCGCCCCAAAATGGGTCGATGTTTTATAGACAGGCTGTCAGAGGGAGACAGACTGTCACCTCTCTCCGGGCTGACACGGCTGCTGGCTTATTGCTCTGTCTGGAGCAGGGGCGCTAGACCACAACACTTTATGTTGAATCAGCTATATTAATGTAGGTCTGCCAGTGTTGTTTTTGGCAGCAAATTTCTATTTTAGTTTAGTCATAGTGTTTGGAATGAAACTTCATTTAGTTTGAGTCATATTTTAGTCACCTGGAATGTTTTAGTGTTAGTCTAGTTTCAGTCGACTAAATGTCATAAGATTTTAGACAATAGTCGACTAAATCAACTGTAGATTTAGTCGACTATTGTATTTTTCTTCAGCGGGCCTTGATGCCGTCGAAATGGCTGATTTTACACTTGCTGAATATAGCCGATCTACAAGCTCACAACGCGTCGCAGCGCGACGCGTTGTTAGCTTGTAGATGCAACCATGTGAAAAATGACTTATACTGGATCTCTTGTCCACTAATCCCTTACAAAAAAATAAAATCCCTTTTATTTGTTGACGAAATTGTCAATAGTTATAGTCATCATACATGTAGCTTAGTTTTCATTTAGTCTCCACTTAGTTTTCATCAGTGAAAAAAGGTAGTCGGTGAACATTTTTCGTCATATTCTCTAGGTCGTCCTCAGGCGAGCCTTCCATCGTCGCCTCCAGTCATCCCGGTTCTCCATACATCCGGCCAGCTCGTTGGTGCTTTGCGCTCCTGCATCTTTCTTGAGTACATCCACATTTTAGTGTGGGACGTCCTCGTGACCGGTGCCCATGTGTTGGTTCCCACAGCACCAGTTTGCTGGCTGGGAGCTCTTGGTGTCTTTGGCAGTGTCCTGCGAGTCTCAATCTTCTGGCTGCTATTTTGTCGCTCACCCTGAATATTCCGGCATACAGATTCTCGTTGGTAACATGTGTACTCTTGCTGATGTTGAGCACTACACGTAACATTCTGGTGTAGCACCCGTCTAGAGCCTTCTGCAGAGTTGGCTTCAGGATCCAGCATTCACTGCCATATAGGAGAACAGATTTTACCGCCGCGTAGAAGAAGCTGAGTTTGATTTGTCGGGGGAGGTTGAAGTTCCATACACTGGCCAGTGTATGGAACCAGTCAAGTGCCTTCCTCACTTTTAGACCTTGCTCTGTTGAGTTGACCCATGAGCCCAAGTACTTGAAGTCATTGACTTCCTTCAGAGCAGTGCCTCCTGTTGTTGTGAGAGGTCGATGTTCCGTTCCAACCTTGGCACACTCAGACTCCACTCTGCTCAAGAGCTCCTGTGCTTGCTCCATGTGGATATGTCCATGTCCATATTAGTCGAAAAAATCAACACTGAGGTCTGCCTACAGACTTCAATTCCATATAGTGATTGTGAATAGTATACAGTGTAATTATATCAGGTAATAATAGGTTTAACACGCTGTATTTGTTACCCAGAAGAGGAAGAGGGCCGCTGGTGCAGAGGTGGAAAGAAATGTACTGTACTTAAGTGCAATACTTTTACTTCTACTCCTAATCATAATCTTTGTAGATTTTTATTATTATTACAAAACTTCAGACCTATATACATTTTGGCGACCCATTGTGAGCTTGTAGATCTGCAATTTTCAAAAGATCTTAAATACGTTTGAAAATGTCTTGAAATGGGACATTCTGCGTAATGAGTACTTTTACTTTTGGTACTTTAAGTACCTTTTGATGCCCAATACTTTTGTGCTTTTACTGAAGTCAAATTTGAATTGCTGACTTTGACTCGTAATGACAGCGACCACGCCAGCTCAGACTGAGCTCTACATTTGTGTGCAGTCTTTGGACAGCTGATTTCAAAAAGTGTATATAACTATTCTTAACGGTTGAAATACAGTGCCTTTTAAAGGGTGGCCACGATGCAGTCCATCTACTGTACTTGAAGTGATTAATAAATACGGTTATGGGGATAAACAAATTATCACTTAACATTGTCCTCGGTTGGATACGCTCGGGGCTATTGACGAATGCCCAGGTGATCATCTTAATTTATTGGTGTTTATTCTGCTGTACTCTAATCTAAACATAATGATTAGAACAGCGACACAGTGCTTGGTTTAATTTAGCCATTTATATGGCAAGATAGTAGAACTATCTTGTTTTTGGACAATTCAATTTAGACGCGTTTGTACATTATGACACTGTGCCAATTCTGCAGATGATTAATAGAACAATATGGATGAACAATGTTTCACGTGTCACCACAAATCATCATCATCATCATTGCATTGCCTCATTGCCTCAATGAAATGTGTTAATTTGAAATGAATGAATAAATGAATACACAAGAGTCAATCTTTATACTTTCAGAGATAAATGAACACTCCCGGTTCTGCTGTGAAGCTACAGTGTACAGTCAGTATAATCCCAAAACCCCAAACAGACTGCCGGCGGCCACTTATCATCTTGCAGGCCCTTTAGAAGCAATAGCAGTCGCGATGCAGTGTGAGTTTGCATGAATTAAGCATAATGCTATATCGAGTGATAACATTATGTACTAGTGCAGCGAAAGGGCATTTTTGACATTTTGCAATTTAAGTAATACTAACAGAGTTTACACAGAGCTACTGCAGGGACATTAAATGAGTTATGGGGCCAGATGTGAGAGAGAAAAATCACACCCGTGTGAAGTGAGGGGCTCATATCATCATTCATCATCTCATTCTTTAATTTACGTCTTCACTTTTCTGTCCTCAAGGCTAATCCTCAAGGCTAATCACTTGTGGCGTCCTCAATAATTCACCCCTCACATCAATCATCATACATCACATTCCGTGCTCAGCCAATCAAATCATCACAAAAGTAATTTCCGGCCAATAACTTTTGGCGTCTTCACTTTTCTGCCCTCACTTTTATCTTCAATATGTAGCCTACTTTGCTCAGCCAATCAAATCATCGCTATATGGGGTGATCAGCCAATCATCAGCCAATGTTTGTGTTCACACAGCCAGATTCTTAAGGCATGGAACCAACTGTAGAGCAGTGGTTCCCAAAGTGGGGTCAGGGAACCCCAGGGGTCATTAAGGGAGACCCTTATGGGTCTGTAACTCTGAGAGTGTACAAATGGAACCAAATGGACCCGTTTGTACACTCTCAGAGTTACATTAACATTGATTGTATAATATAAATTGGAGGTCCCAGAGATAGAAATGACATTAAATGGGGGTCTGTAGACTAATATGCATGTCAAACTGGGGGTCCTTGAAATTAAACGGGTTGACAATCACTGCTAGAGCCGTCAAAATGTTCTCTTATGGGGGTCCCTGGCATATCTTTTTCAAATGGGGGTCCGCGGGCTCATCAGTGTCAATTTGGGGGTCCTTGACATGAAAACGATTGGGAACCTCTGGGAACCACTCTTCTAGACTCTAGAAGAGAAATTAGACATTTGCCCGGGACCCAAACTAGTGAAACTAGCCGATCTACAAGCCCACAACACGTCGCTTCGTGCCGTGTTGTGAGCTTGTAGATCGGCTAGTTTCACTACTTCATAAACATTCGTTTTCTAATTCATGGGCACTGCACTCCCTGTGGTGCAGGGTGTGGAACGCGTGTGTCAAATTTGAAGTCGTGAACGGGCGAACGGTTCTCGAGTTACGTGGATTACAGACGTACACACACACACACATACAGAGACATGGTGCATTTATAGATAAATAGATAGATAATCTATAGGTCTATAAATAACTGTTTTTCATTGGGTTTGTTTTTTAACTAGGTACAACAATACACAGTAAGTCTTGTATTGTGAGCAATGTGTATCGTGACAATATCTATTTGGTCAAACAAACAAAAACAAGGACATCTTTGAATGAATAAAGATACCGGCAGTGCAGAAGGACAGACAGCAGCTGTAACACACTTCCTGTTGAGGTTACCATGGCGATGTCCTAGGTTGCAATATGGGGCATGTGAACTGGTGTCTAACGCGCACACGTGCATGCGTGTGTGTGTGTCTGTCTCCGTACGCCTGCTTTGTCCTAGTGTCTTGTGTTTGTGTGCATAAAATGCATGTATGTGTTAATGTGTTTATACTGTATCTAGGGCAATTATGACATTATACATGACGATTAATTGTCACACAAATAATAGCAATTAACGATTGTATTGTATTTTTGTCGTGGAACACTGCATGGAACATCCATCCATCCATCTTCAACAGCTTATCCGTAGTCGGGTCGTGGGGCAACAGCTCCACCAGAGTGCTCCAGACTTCCCTCTCCCAAGCAACATTAGTAACTTCCTCCAAATTGTATATTTTTCAAAGAAAAATATTCAATATTTTTTTAACCAAACAACACAGACATAAAGGTTGTTCAAGCATTGATTTATTCTAAACAATCCAAAACCTAAAAAATTTAGTTTTTACAGACAGCAACGATATATGAAAAATTCTCAACGTGGAAACGATTATGACGATTACGTAAAAATAATTGTGATAATCTAAAAAAAAAATGCAATTAGGCGATTAGTAACCGATTAAGTAATATTTGTGACGCCTAAGTATCTACAATGTTTTTTCTGTTTGCACTTTAGTACCGATCTGATCATGAAGAGCAGAAGGATGGCTACTACAGGTGGGTCCAACTGGGGTGTCTGTGACTGTGTTTAGATTTGTTAAATTGACCAGACTTCCTAGCAGTGGTGGAAAGTAACTATACATTTACTTAAGTAATGTACTTATGTGCAATTTTGAGGTATTTGCACTTTACTTGAGTATTTCCAATTTCCAGTACTCTACTCCACTACATTTCAGATCCAAATATTGTACTTTTACTCTCCACTACATTTATGTGAAAACTTTAGTTACTTGACAGCACGTGCGTGAGCACACACCACGACAACGTGAGCCTGCCAGGCCGTAGGTTGACGGGAGCCAAACAGAACACACAGTTTGCTGTGCTAAACGTACGTGCCAGAGTATGTAGGAGGTAAAAGAAGCAAAATATTGAATGACAGAGGCTGACTGACTCCACCGCGTTGGCTCACGGACTTGGATAAACAGCCAAATCCCTGGTAATGCATTTTGCTCTGATACAGATTAGATTTCCTAATCTTTCTTTCTTAATTAAAGTAACCAGGCGGATGCATTCATGTGCCATTTCACAGTTGATATAATCTTCAGTGCAATGTTACGCCTAAACAGGCCCACACCACACGCGCACACGCACACGCACACACACACACACACACACACACACACACACACATAGGCTAATCAGAAGGAGGAAAAAAAACAACAACCACCGTGATGAAATGAACTGGAGTGACATTCTACGCAATCTACGGGGACCTTTGCCCTACACACTCTCCCGCTGGATCAATCAAATTTGTTGCCAATCAGAAATTTAATGAGGTGAGTAACTGAGTCACCCCATCCACATCACCCGACGACAGCAGACATTAACTCCATCGGTCACAACATGTTTTCAGACAAATTGCCTGAAAGGTGCCAGGCGAGGACACGAAGCCGAGATTTTTGTATTTATTATATGTGTTTATGAGTTGACAGTACTTCATTAGACCCCTTGGTGTGGGAGTATGTGCAATGATGATAGAGTTAAGAGTGTCATGTGCTAAAGATGTTTTGGGGAACACAGCACACTATAGTCTGCTACATCCAAGGCTAAAATAGGATTTCACACAAACAAATAAATGCGTATACACTAAACCAAATTACAGCAATGGCGTAAGGCACCACACTGACAAATGGCTCAATGGCTGTATCGTTTTTGTTTTCCGTATTCTTTGTACTCTTGTCCATAGCTGAGTGTTTTCAGCACCTGTGCCTCCAATACCTCGACTGAATTCAATAGGCGGCCCTTTGAGAATTGGGAAACCACTTGGATCATCGCTACCGTGCCAAAGGGGTCTAAATGGCTCTCATCGCTTCTCTCTGCACATCACCGTGGGGACTCTGTTATTTTATTCATATTTTTTTCATCTCCTTGTTTATTTTTTCATCTCTTCCCTCTAATAACAACAAATACAATGCATGTGATTTGAATAAAAGCCATGCACTTGTCTTTCACTAAACCTTTTTTTTAAACAATTGTAAGAATGAATGAATTTAAGACATTTGTCAGTTTGAAATGTCCTATAACCCGCCCCTTTCTCTACTAGTGCATTAAAGAGACGAGTAACACCCCCAACCACCCCTCGGCCCCTACCAAGGTTATAATAGCTTGGATTTCTCATTATAGTTTAGTTTTAGTTCGTTTTTGCTAGTTTTTAATATTTATTAGTTTTTGTGATAACAGTTTATTTTTAGTGTTAGTTTTTGAGTGGTGCAAACCACTCCAACAACTGGCTTTGTACCCGTGTACCCGTGTACCCGTGTTTGTTCGTACCAAAAAAACGAGCATGGTTGCTATGGTTAGTGTGTGACGTCACTGACATAGCTGATCAGACTATATAAGACCTTGCACCACTCAGTTCACACGGGTGTGATTTTTTCATACTTTTTGGAGTATTTGTCAGGTACATCCAGACCAGAAGCAGCAAGTGCATAATCCGGCAACGCCATGAGACGCGGCACTGCCAGGGGGAGGACCGACAGCTGCCGGAGTAGGTGGATGGATTATGACAGCTCCGTTCCGCTGCTCTGTCGGTCCGTTCGGCAGCCGCGCTCCAGCCGCCCCCAACTGCCGGTAACCTGCCGGTAACAGCCGCGGCACTGCCGGGGGGGAGGGGCGGCATGTGCCGGGGGATTATGTCACTCCACTGCCGCTCCATCTTGTGGCCGCCGCTTCACGCAGCAACTGCTGGTAAACTGCCGGTAATAGCCGCGGCGCTGCCGGAAGAAGGGGCGGCAGCTGCCGGGGGAAACTGGGGGGGATTATGACACTCGACTGCCGCTCGCTTCCGCGGCAGTGCGTGTGGTCCGACATGCGCTGTCTCGTGCTTGCGGTTATGGTTAGGGTAAGGGTTTGGGGTAGAGTGTCGGACTGATGCCGCCGGGAAACACTACCGACTGCCGCGGGTGTTCCGTGGCAGGTGCCGCTGCTGGAAAATGCACTCGCTCTCTCTCTGTGCAGGATTCAAAAAGGTAAGTAGGCCTTTTGTGTAATATATTCAGGTCCTGTTGGTAACGAGAAAAACTAAAACTAACGGCGTTAGTTTTAGTTAGTTTTGTAAACACATATTATAGTTTCAGTTAGTTATCGTTTTTGTATATAGTTTTTATTTAGTTCACCAATTAAAAAGAAAAACATTTAACAAAAATGTTTTTTTAAATTTTAGTTTTTGTTATTTCATTTCCGTTAACTATAATAACCTTGCCCCTACCATCCCAAATTCTCTCTGTCTCTCTCGCCAGCCACAAAGTATAGCCTAACCCAACGACAGCACACTGAACTCGCCCGTCTTCCCGGCCTCTCGAGTCGCTACACCAACAGTATAGCAGCACGCAGCAGTATGTACCGTATGGGAGGATTGGGGGGGTGTGGGGGGGAGATGGAAGGGGATGCTGGGTGGCAGGAAGAAAAGAGAGATGAAAGGCGAGAGAGGGAAAAGTGGGTTAAAGAGCGATATGATGGATGAGACAGGGAGCTTTCCCGCTTGCTCTAGTGAGTCTAATGGGGCCAGTGACATCTCCCTCTCTCTCTCCAACCCTACTGCTATCCCTCTATCCCTCTACTATA
>NC_136796.1:28946421-29013921 GCF_951216825.1 Electrona antarctica | reverse complement strand
ATGTGCCAGCTGGGTATCATCAGTCTGACACATGAAGACAGAAATACGCAGTCCCATGCCATAGTAGCTTTTTACCAGTCATTTATTGGCCAATGTTGGCGAACTAAGAAACAGACTCGAGCAATTAATCCCAGTTCACACTAATATTGGCTATTTGGTGAACATTCTTAATCCTACAAAATAGGCCTGCGTAAAAACACAAATAACTGTCGCCATGCCCATTGAATGACAGTAAGTGATTAATAATATCGTAAATTCTGCTACTCGCTACATAATAGCACAATAAGCATATGCACAACGAATATCAAAGACACTGCAAAGTGCCATTATCATCCATTCCACGATATGCCGCACCAACAGTTGGGCACTGCGAGAGCATCGCCGCCAATTCAAAACATAACCATAACATAAACACTCACCGCTTTACAGCAAGGAGCAGCGAAGGCGAGGAACGGGTCGAAACAAGTTGTCAAATAACGGATTGGCTCTGTCGTATCTGTATGAATGTCATCGTTTGAGTTTAATTTTCGCAGTGCTGCCTGGTACGATTGGACGTTGGGTTTCTCAACGAACGGCTCTGCGCTTGCCTGCCTTGCCTGCTGCTCTCTTCAGCTTGTCACACTGCATCCAAGGCGCGGTGTGAGACGCGGTAGGCTAGGAGAGGAGAGGAGGGGAGGGGAGGGGAGGGGAGGGGCTGGAGGATGGGGGTAGGGGGGCTCCACCACAGCACACCATGGCAAGGCGTATGTACGTGTGACTGTGTAGCCAAATAATGAGGAAAAGTTCCTTCTACAAATAATGTAGGGTATTGGCCTAGCCCTAGACTAGAATCTGTTCACACAATCAACAAACACAGTAGGCTGTTTTAGAGGTAGATATGTGTTGTGAAAGGTTGAAGCTAGTCGTTGCTATGGAGTGTTTGCTCATCTCTCCAATAAACTGAAAATAAATTTGGATTGCCAATTTCATCCAATTAAGAGAGTATATACCCATTAACCTGCTAATCAATATAATTACCCTTGTTTATCCTATCCATGGGTTGTCTCTCCTGATTGGATAAATTGCTGATTGCTGAAAGAATATAGAAATCACTTACTGTGTTGTGCCTGTGTGTGTGTGTGTGTGTGTGTGTGTGTGTGTGTGTGTGTGTGTGTGTGTGTGTGTGTGTGTGTGTGTGTGTGTGTGTGTGTGTGCGCGCGCAAGAGAGAGAATGCATATTTGAGTAACCGTGCTTATGGTTTTCATATGGATACATGAATCATGCATTGAATCTTGGCATGGCTGCATAGACGTCATCACATTCGGAGTGGACCAGTCAGTGATATTTAAGTTCTAAGCGCCAGTGTTTGAGAACAGGGTGTTGTTTCTAAAGTGATGCTGTGGGCGAAAAAACACCCTCAAGGCCAGTGGTTCTCAAACGTGATGTGTTGTGAGCTTGTACATCGTTTATTTTCAAATACCCAATGTATAGAATGAAAGTGGTCAAAGTCGTCAAACTGTTGATGCTATATTTTGCTAGGGACCCCCTGGAACCGCCTCGAGGACCCCACTTTGAGAACCACTGCTCTGGGCTACTCTACTGTGTATCTGTATCTCTAACAGTGAGAATTATACTATCAGAGACTTGCTGGGTCTGACCCAAACAGCTCATCAAAGTCTGGGTTTCATCCAAAGAGAAACAGTCATAGTCTAGCCTTGAATAATGTTCTGAATTTGACACCTTGGGTTGTTTTACAATACAGACAGTATACTAGCCGATGAAAGCAGCGTTATGCAATCCAAGTTATGAGTGTAAGTGAATGGGTGGCAGTATCTCAGCTAATATCCTGCTAGGTGCATCCAACCTGCTAGGTGCATCATGTGTTAAATTGACCAGACTTCCTATCATCTCATATGATGCAAAACACATGCCTGTAGAGTGTAGACAGACAGACAGACAGACAGACAGACAGACAGACAGACAGACAGACAGACAGACAGACAGACAGACAGACAGACAGACAGACAGACAGACAGACAGACTCACAAAGACATACACACTTGCACTAGCAGGCTGTAATAACAACGGTTTGTTGCCTATAGTCTATTCAATAATATTGTGCAACTGACAAGCTGAATAACACCTCCTAGCACTTTCACATGGGTCTAGAGTAGAGTCTCGCTTACAATGTAAAATGGGTCTTATTGCTTCTCCAACAGCATTACCCTATGAATTATTTACTAATCTAGGTTCATTGACAATCATGTGAGACTTATACAGACTATTACATTTGAGCATTTAGCTCTTATCCAGACAGAGTGACTTGGAAGTGTGAGATCAGAGTAAATGAAATGGTATGAACCCTGGTCAATGACAGGGTCATTTAATGGTCACATAAACAGTGACCGAGTGACCACAGAGCGCAAAGAAAACAATTTAGTGCAAAGAAAATAACAACGCGGGCGTCTTCATCTCAGAAATCCTGCCGGCAGCCATAGGCCCGTCGAGCTGTTCAGCGGACCATGCAACAATAGCCACTCAAACAGGCATAAATCAGTGGGCTGCAGGATCAATGTCCCGTTTCCCAGAGGCATGCCACTGTGGCACAACACAATCAATTCCACGGTGCGAAGAGTCTTTGTTCCAATTACCAGGCCATGTTTTCCTCTGCCACAGCAACAGGGAACGGTCCAAAATCACTGCTCATTAAACATTAAACGCCAGTGCTAGATCCAAAGCTGGTGTTCTGTAACGACGAGGCCTTATGTTAAGGTTCTGCTCTCTGACCATGCCTGTGGAACAATTAGAGGCCAACCGTTGCCCATCCCCATTTTGGAGAGTCCGAAAATAATTTGAAAAAAACTTAGATTTGGTTAAAGTTTCTATTTGAGAACATTTAACATAACGGTATAAGAAAACAAATAATCACAATTAACCTTTTGATCAAAATAAATACCTACATAAATGCAACTTTTGTTTTATTTATCCATTTAAGCCCTATTCAAACATCTTCAACAGTACCCGATCTACAAGCTTATAGATCTGCTATTTATTTAAACTAGACCGGTGTCCGGCTGTAGAGCACCGAGTCTGTAACGATGGAAGTTGGAGATCCATGCCCCACCCGGCTATGCAATACCCGTTGTACCCGTGTCAGAGTACCCGTTCCACCCATCTGTCTGTGTCCCTTTTATGCCCATATATGGAGATTTCAGAATCTGTCTCTCTGTGTCCCTTAATTCCTATATATGGAGTTCTGTGTCAGTCATGCCCAAATATGGAGTGCTGTGATGTCAGAACAGGCCAGCTCCATATATGGAGGCGGAGCCTGGGCAGGGGCCCTGTCCAGAGCCCAGGCAGAGGCCTTTTGTGGCAGTTCTCTGGTGACACCGGGCACTGCACTCCCTGTGGGGTGTGGAACACGTGTGTCGGATTTGAAGTCGGTGGGACGAACGGTTCTCGAGTTACGTGGATTACAGATGTACACACACACACACACACACACACACACACACACACACACACACACACACACACACACACACACACACACACACACACACACACACACACACACACACACACACACACACACACAGAGACGTGGTGCCTCCTATACAGTATCTGCCATTTTTGAACAGGATGAAACCAAAGCTAGCATCATCAGTTATGGTTTGCTGGATAGGTCCATTCCACCCTGCCGGCTAAAAGTGTAAAAGTCTAAATAGGGCCATTAGTAGGGCAGCGGGGTCCCCGACTCCCCAGTGCTTCTATAGAGCAGCGTGCTATGTATTAGACTAGAGCCATCCATGGAGACGTATTTGACCATGTTGCTGGGGTCAAATCCCAGGTAATTCAGTTAGCCCCCCTGTACACAGTGTGTGTGTGTGTGTGTGTGTGTGTGTGTGTGTGTGTGTGTGTGTGTGTGTGTGTGTGTGTGCACTGGTTTTTCTATCTTTGTGGGGACACAAATCTGTTTACACAGTCACGTCATGGGGACCAGTTACGGTATGGGGACAAAAAAGCTAGTCCCCATGAGGGAAACCGTTAAAAAACCAACCCAGGAGATGCTTTATATGTGCCTGTGAGGTTTTTAGCCTTGGCCCATAAGGGACGTTTTTTGATCATCGTGTGTGTGTAAGTGGTGCTCAGTATCTCCCCCTAAGGGTTTTAGCTGCTATTGCACTCATTACATTCTCACACACACTTTTGTGGCCGCACCCACATCATTATGTGGCCCCACCCACCCTGTTCCCCACAAGGAGGGATTATACCATCAAATTGAGTGTTAACAGGTGTAACAGAACAGGAGATTCCAGTGAAGATGGCAGCAAAAGCAAAACACAAGGTAAGCTATTTTTTTCTGAATGAACAATTAATAAAAACAGTGCTCAACCACAGATATTTGAAAAATCACTATAACCAGTATTTGACCATAACATTTTGTGAATTAGCTCTGATTATTAAGATAGCTCAGTTAGCTAAGTTAGCTCATAACATTTTGTGAATTAGCTCTGATTATTAAGATAGCTCAGTTAGCTAAGTTAGCTCAAATGGCTCACATGGGCTGAAGACAGTTTAGATCAGTTAGAGGGATTGCTTTTCCTGTACTTTCAGGTTAGTAATGACCTTAAAACTACTGTTTTGTAACACAAATAGTTTTGTGATGAAGTTAAGACACTTAGCTTCAGTTTAGCTTCAGATATAAGGATGATGTTGTTTGGTGGTAATTTCATGTAATGTAATCCAATGTGGGCTCCTGAAACGTTTATTTTGCTATTATTTTCTGTGAAAATAGTCAGAATGGGTATACAATTTCGTTTTTGTGTTAGGACTTTCTACTGTATAAAGTATATATGTTGAGTTTGGTCCAGTTTGTAGTGTTGTAGCATTAGCTTCCTTTAGCTGCTGTCCTTCTGTGTAGCACTGTAGCAGTGCAGCCAGTGACTCTGCAATGATGTGATATTAAAGAAAATGGTAATAATATAATAATTGAAACATCAGAAGACGTCCCCATGATGCACATTAGCACGGGGTCCCCAATATGCATGTTTTAAGATGTGTGTGTGTGTGTATTTATGCAAGCTTGAAGGCAAAATATTGAAACTTCAGAAGACGTCCCCATGATGCACATTTAGCACAGAGTCCCCAAGATGCATGTTTTAAGATGTGTGTTTGTGTTTGTTTGTGTGTGTATTTATATGTCCCCGTGATGCACATTAGCTTAAAGTGTGTTAAATGTCCCCATATATCACAGAACTGAAAGTGTGTTCTAAATACCTACTATGTAACAAAATGGTATATTGGACTACATCAGGATGTTGTAATACTAGTAACATTATCTTACATGAGTTATTTCGAACTCGCTTTTATCCAAAGCAACTTCCAATAAGTGCATTCAACATTGATAGTCAAGTGCACTACTTTCACATGCCTAACTCTTTTAAATATTCAATGAATCTTATTCTAAACAGATGTTGAATGACATGCCTGCAACAGGCCGGGGGTGGAGGCCCCCACAGACACACATGGCTCCAGCAGTTGCCAAGACATCCACTTCAATTGAAAAGGTAAATGGGGAGAGCACACCTTACAAGGTTGTTGTGTAATGTCCTAATGTCTAGTATGACTGTCCGTTCTCTCACACACTCACTCGGTATAATGATGTAAATTTAACAACATAGCCGCAGCCAACTGGTGGTGTTTTTTCCTTTACTGGGGCTTATCAGACTTAACATTATGGTAATGTTTCGGGCCGGGCCAAGTCTTGGGTTGGACCAGTTCGGGTCCAGGCTTTATTGTCAGGCCCGTTAAGAACTCTAACAGCATGTATGACCCTGTGACGCACATTAGCCTAAAGTAAAGGGCATTAAAAGTCTAAATATTGTAGATCACATAATAGGAAGAATAATTGAAACATCAGAAGACGACCCCATGATGCACATTAGCACGGGGTCCCAAATATGCATGTTTTAAGATGTGAGTGTGTGTGTATTTATGCAAGCTTGAAGGCAAAATAATTGAAACTTCAGAAGACGTCCCCGTGATGCACATTTAGCACAGAGTCCCCAAGATGCATGTTTTAAGATGTGTGTGTGTGTTTGTTTTTGTGTGTATTTATATGTCCCCGTGATGCACATTAGCTTAAAGTGTGTTAAATGTCCCCATATATCACAAAACTGAAAGTGTGTTCTAAATACCTACTATCTATCTACTATTTAGTATGACTGTCCGTTCTCTCACACACTCACTCGGTATAATTATGTCAATTTAACAACATAGCCGCAGCCAACTGGTGGTGTTTTTTCCTTTACTGGGGCTTATCAGACTTAACATTATAGTAATGTTTCGGGCCGGGCTAAGCCTTGGGTTTGACCAGTTCGGGTCCAGGCTTTAATTGTCAGGCCCGTTGAGAACTCTAACAGCATGTATGTCCCCGTGACGCACATTAGCCTAAAGTAAAGGGAGATTAAAAGTCTAAATATTGTAGATCACATAATAGGCAGAATAATTGAAACATCAGAAGACGACCCCATGATGCACATTAGCACGGGGTCCCCAATATGCATGTTTTAAGATGTGTGTGTGTGTGTGTGTATTTATGCAAGCTTGAAGGCAAAATATTGAAACTTCAGAAGACGTCCCCATGATGCACATTTAGCACGGAGTCCCCAAGATGCATGTTTTAAGATGTGTGTGTGTTTGTTTGTGTGTGTGTATTTATATGTCCCCGTGATGCACATTAGCTTAAAGTGTGTTAAATGTCCCCATATATCACAGAACTGAAAGTGTGTTCTAAATACCTACTATGTAACAAAATGGTATATTGGACTACATCAGGATGTTGTAATACTAGTAACATTATCTTACATGAGTTATTTCGAACTCGCTTTTATCCAAAGCAACTTCCAATAAGTGCATTCAACATTGATAGTCAAGTGCACTACTTTCACATGCCTAACTCTTTTAAATATTCAATGAATCTTATTCTAAACAGATGTTGAATGACATGCCTGCAACAGGGGGTGGAGACTCCCCCACAGACACACATGGCTCCAGCAGTTGCCAAGACATCCACTTCAATTGAAAAGGTAAATGGGGAGAGCACACCTTACAAGGTTGTTGTGTAATGTCCTAATGTCTAGTATGACTGTCCGTTCTCTCACACACTCACTCGGTATAATGATGTAAATTTAACAACATAGCCGCAGCCAACTGGTGGTGTTTTTTCCTTTACTGGGGCTTATCAGACTTAACATTATGGTAATGTTTCGGGCCGGGCCAAGTCTTGGGTTGGACCAGTTCGGGTCCAGGCTTTATTGTCAGGCCCGTTAAGAACTCTAACAGCATGTATGTCCCTGTGACGCACATTAGCCTAAAGTAAAGGGCATTAAAAGTCTAAATATTGTAGATCACATAATAGGCAGAATAATTGAAACATCAGAAGACGACCCCATGATGCACATTAGCACGGGGTCCCAAATATGCATGTTTTAAGATGTGAGTGTGTGTGTATTTATGCAAGCTTGAAGGCAAAATAATTGAAACTTCAGAAGACTTCCCGTGATGCACATTTAGCACGGAGTCCCCAAGATGCATGTTTTAAGATGTGTGTGTGTGTTTGTTTGTGTGTGTATTTATATGTCCCCATGATGCACATTAGCTTAAAGTGTGTTAAATGTCCCCATATATCACAAAACTGAAAGTGTGTTCTAAATACCTACTATCTATCTACTATTTAGTATGACTGTCCGTTCTCTCACACACTCACTCGGTATAATTATGTCAATTTAACAACATAGCCGCAGCCAACTGGTGGTGTTTTTTCCTTTACTGGGGCTTATCAGACTTAACATTATAGTAATGTTTCGGGCCGGGCTAAGCCTTGGGTTTGACCAGTTCGGGTCCAGGCTTTAATTGTCAGGCCCGTTGAGAACTCTAACAGCATGTATGTCCCCGTGACGCACATTAGCCTAAAGTAAAGGGCATTAAAAGTCTAAATATTGTAGATCACATAATAGGCAGAATAATTGAAACATCAGAAGACGACCCCATGATGCACATTAGCACGGGGTCCCCAATATGCATGTTTTAAGATGTGTGTGTGTGTGTGTGTATTTATGCAAGCTTGAAGGCAAAATATTGAAACTTCAGAAGACGTCCCCATGATGCACATTTAGCACGGAGTCCCCAAGATGCATGTTTTAAGATGTGTGTGTGTTTGTTTGTGTGTGTGTATTTATATGTCCCTGTGATGCACATTAGCTTAAAGTGTGTTAAATGTCCCCATATATCACAGAACTGAAAGTGTGTTCTAAATACCTACTATCTATCTACTATTTAGTATGACTGTCCGTTCTCTCACACACTCACTCGGTATAATTATGTCAATTTAACAACATAGCCGCAGCCAACTGGTGGTGTTTTTTCCTTTACTGGGGCTTATCAGACTTAACATTATAGTAATGTTTCGGGCCGGGCTAAGCCTTGGGTTTGACCAGTTCGGGTCCAGGCTTTAATTGTCAGGCCCGTTGAGAACTCTAACAGCATGTATGTCCCCGTGACGCACATTAGCCTAAAGTAAAGGGCATTAAAAGTCTAAATATTGTAGATCACATAATAGGAAGAATAATTGAAACATCAGAAGACGACCCCATGATGCACATTAGCACGGGGTCCCCAATATGCATGTTTTAAGATGTGTGTGTGTGTGTGTGTATTTATGCAAGCTTGAAGGCAAAATATTGAAACTTCAGAAGACGTCCCCATGATGCACATTTAGCACGGAGTCCCCAAGATGCATGTTTTAAGATGTGTGTGTGTTTGTTTGTGTGTGTGTATTTATATGTCCCCGTGATGCACATTAGCTTAAAGTGTGTTAAATGTCCCCATATATCACAGAACTGAAAGTGTGTTCTAAATACCTACTATGTAACAAAATGGTATATTGGACTACATCAGGATGTTGTAATACTAGTAACATTATCTTACATGAGTTATTTCGAACTCGCTTTTATCCAAAGCAACTTCCAATAAGTGCATTCAACATTGATAGTCAAGTGCACTACTTTCACATGCCTAACTCTTTTAAATATTCAATGAATCTTATTCTAAACAGATGTTGAATGACATGCCTGCAACAGGGGGTGGAGACTCCCCCACAGACACACATGGCTCCAGCAGTTGCCAAGACATCCACTTCAATTGAAAAGGTAAATGGGGAGAGCACACCTTACAAGGTTGTTGTGTAATGTCCTAATGTCTAGTATGACTGTCCGTTCTCTCACACACTCACTCGGTATAATGATGTAAATTTAACAACATAGCCGCAGCCAACTGGTGGTGTTTTTTCCTTTACTGGGGCTTATCAGACTTAACATTATGGTAATGTTTCGGGCCGGGCCAAGTCTTGGGTTGGACCAGTTCGGGTCCAGGCTTTATTGTCAGGCCCGTTAAGAACTCTAACAGCATGTATGTCCCTGTGACGCACATTAGCCTAAAGTAAAGGGCATTAAAAGTCTAAATATTGTAGATCACATAATAGGCAGAATAATTGAAACATCAGAAGACGACCCCATGATGCACATTAGCACGGGGTCCCAAATATGCATGTTTTAAGATATGTGTGTGTGTGTGTATTTATGCAAGCTTGAAGGCAAAATAATTGAAACTTCAGAAGACGTCCCCGTGATGCACATTTAGCACGGAGTCCCCAAGATGCATGTTTTAAGATGTGTGTGTGTGTTTGTTTGTGTGTGTATTTATATGTCCCCATGATGCACATTAGCTTAAAGTGTGTTAAATGTCCCCATATATCACAAAACTGAAAGTGTGTTCTAAATACCTACTATCTATCTACTATTTAGTATGACTGTCCGTTCTCTCACACACTCACTCGGTATAATTATGTCAATTTAACAACATAGCCGCAGCCAACTGGTGGTGTTTTTTCCTTTACTGGGGCTTATCAGACTTAACATTATAGTAATGTTTCGGGCCGGGCTAAGCCTTGGGTTTGACCAGTTCGGATCCAGGCTTTAATTGTCAGGCCCGTTGAGAACTCTAACAGCATGTATGTCCCCGTGACGCACATTAGCCTAAAGTAAAGGGCATTAAAAGTCTAAATATTGTAGATCACATAATAGGAAGAATAATTGAAACATCAGAAGACGACCCCATGATGCACATTAGCACGGGGTCCCCAATATGCATGTTTTAAGATGTGTGTGTGTGTGTGTGTATTTATGCAAGCTTGAAGGCAAAATATTGAAACTTCAGAAGACGTCCCCATGATGCACATTTAGCACGGAGTCCCCAAGATGCATGTTTTAAGATGTGTGTGTGTTTGTTTGTGTGTGTATTTATATGTCCCCGTGATGCACATTAGCTTAAAGTGTGTTAAATGTCCCCATATATCACAGAACTGAAAGTGTGTTCTAAATACCTACTATGTAACAAAATGGTATATTGGACTACATCAGGATGTTGTAATACTAGTAACATTATCTTACATGAGTTATTTCGAACTCGCTTTTATCCAAAGCAACTTCCAATAAGTGCATTCAACATTGATAGTCAAGTGCACTACTTTCACATGCCTAACTCTTTTAAATATTCAATTAATCTTATTCTAAACAGATGTTGAATGACATGCCTGCAACAGGGGGTGGAGACTCCTCCACAGACACACATGGCTCCAGCAGTTGCCAAGACATCCACTTCAATTGAAAAGGTAAATGGGGAGAGCACACCTTACAAGGTTGTTGTGTAATGTCCTAATGTCTAGTATGACTGTCCGTTCTCTCACACACTCACTCGGTATAATGATGTAAATTTAACAACATAGCCGCAGCCAACTGGTGGTGTTTTTTCCTTTACTGGGGCTTATCAGACTTAACATTATGGTAATGTTTCGGGCCGGGCCAAGTCTTGGGTTGGACCAGTTCGGGTCCAGGCTTTATTGTCAGGCCCGTTAAGAACTCTAACAGCATGTATGTCCCTGTGACGCACATTAGCCTAAAGTAAAGGGCATTAAAAGTCTAAATATTGTAGATCACATAATAGGCAGAATAATTGAAACATCAGAAGACGACCCCATGATGCACATTAGCACGGGGTCCCAAATATGCATGTTTTAAGATGTGTGTGTGTGTGTATTTATGCAAGCTTGAAGGCAAAATAATTGAAACTTCAGAAGACGTCCCCGTGATGCACATTTAGCACGGAGTCCCCAAGATGCATGTTTTAAGATGTGTGTGTGTGTGTTTGTTTTTGTGTGTATTTATATGTCCCCGTGATGCACATTAGCTTAAAGTGTGTTAAATGTCCCCATATATCACAAAACTGAAAGTGTGTTCTAAATACCTACTATCTATCTACTATTTAGTATGACTGTCCGTTCTCTCACACACTCACTCGGTATAATTATGTCAATTTAACAACATAGCCGCAGCCAACTGGTGGTGTTTTTTCCTTTACTGGGGCTTATCAGACTTAACATTATAGTAATGTTTCGGGCCGGGCTAAGCCTTGGGTTTGACCAGTTCGGGTCCAGGCTTTAATTGTCAGGCCCGTTGAGAACTCTAACAGCATGTATGTCCCCGTGACGCACATTAGCCTAAAGTAAAGGGCATTAAAAGTCTAAATATTGTAGATCACATAATAGGCAGAATAATTGAAACATCAGAAGACGACCCCATGATGCACATTAGCACGGGGTCCCCAATATGCATGTTTTAAGATGTGTGTGTGTGTGTGTGTGTGTATTTATGCAAGCTTGAAGGCAAAATATTGAAACTTCAGAAGACGTCCCCATGATGCACATTTAGCACGGAGTCCCCAAGATGCATGTTTTAAGATGTGTGTGTGTTTGTTTGTGTGTGTGTATTTATATGTCCCCGTGATGCACATTAGCTTAAAGTGTGTTAAATGTCCCCATATATCACAGAACTGAAAGTGTGTTCTATATACCTACTATGTAACAAAATGGTATATTGGACTACATCAGGATGTTGTAATACTAGTAACATTATCTTACATGAGTTATTTCGAACTCGCTTTTATCCAAAGCAACTTCCAATAAGTGCATTCAACATTGATAGTCAAGTGCACTACTTTCACATGCCTAACTCTTTTAAATATTCAATGAATCTTATTCTAAACAGATGTTGAATGACATGCCTGCAACAGGGGGTGGAGACTCCCCCACAGACACACATGGCTCCAGCAGTTGCCAAGACATCCACTTCAATTGAAAAGGTAAATGGGGAGAGCACACCTTACAAGGTTGTTGTGTAATGTCCTAATGTCTAGTATGACTGTCCGTTCTCTCACACACTCACTCGGTATAATGATGTAAATTTAACAACATAGCCGCAGCCAACTGGTGGTGTTTTTTCCTTTACTGGGGCTTATCAGACTTAACATTATGGTAATGTTTCGGGCCGGGCCAAGTCTTGGGTTGGACCAGTTCGGGTCCAGGCTTTATTGTCAGGCCCGTTAAGAACTCTAACAGCATGTATGTCCCCGTGACGCACATTAGCCTAATGTAAAGGGCATTAAAAGTCTAAATATTGTAGATCACATAATAGGCAGAATAATTGAAACATCAGAAGACGTCCCCATGATGCACATTAGCAAGGGGTACCCAATATGCATGTTTTAAGATGTGTGTGTGTATTTATGCAAGCTTGAAGGCAAAATATTGAAACTTCAGAAGACGTCCCCATGATGCACATTTAGCACGGAGTCCCCAAGATGCATGTTTTAAGATGTGTGTGTGTTTGTTTGTGTGTGTGTATTTATATGTCCCCGTGATGCACATTAGCTTAAAGTGTGTTAAATGTCCCCATATATCACAGAACTGAAAGTGTGTTCTATATACCTACTATGTAACAAAATGGTATATTGGACTACATCAGGATGTTGTAATACTAGTAACATTATCTTACATGAGTTATTTCGAACTCGCTTTTATCCAAAGCAACTTCCAATAAGTGCATTCAACATTGATAGTCAAGTGCACTACTTTCACATGCCTAACTCTTTTAAATATTCAATGAATCTTATTCTAAACAGATGTTGAATGACATGCCTGCAACAGGGGGTGGAGACTCCCCCACAGACACACATGGCTCCAGCAGTTGCCAAGACATCCACTTCAATTGAAAAGGTAAATGGGGAGAGCACACCTTACAAGGTTGTTGTGTAATGTCCTAATGTCTAGTATGACTGTCCGTTCTCTCGCACACTCACTCGGTATAATGATGTAAATTTAACAACATAGCCGCAGCCAACTGGTGGTGTTTTTTCCTTTACTGGGGCTTATCAGACTTAACATTATGGTAATGTTTCGGGCCGGGCCAAGTCTTGGGTTGGACCAGTTCGGGTCCAGGCTTTATTGTCAGGCCCGTTAAGAACTCTAACAGCATGTATGTCCCCGTGACGCACATTAGCCTAATGTAAAGGGCATTAAAAGTCTAAATATTGTAGATCACATAATAGGCAGAATAATTGAAACATCAGAAGACGTCCCCATGATGCACATTAGCAAGGGGTACCCAATATGCATGTTTTAAGATGTGTGTGTGTATTTATGCAAGCTTGAAGGCAAAATAATTGAAACTTCAGAAGACGTCCCCATGATGCACATTTAGCACGGAGTCCCCAAGATGCATGTTTTAAGATATGTGTGTGTTTGTTCGTGTGTGTGTATTTATATGTCCCCGTGATGCACATTAGCTTAAAGTGTGTTAAATGTCCCCATATATCACAGAACTGAAAGTGTGTTCTAAATACCTACTATGTAACAAAATGGTATATTGGACTACATCAGGATGTTGTAATACTAGTAACATTATCTTACATGAGTTATTTCGAACTCGCTTTTATCCAAAGCAACTTCCAATAAGTGCATTCAACATTGATAGTTAAGTGCACTACTTTCACATGCCTAACTCTTTTAAATATTCAATGAATCTTATTCTAAACAGATGTTGAATGACATGCCTGCAACAGGGGGTGGAGACTCCCCCACAGACACACATGGCTCCAGCAGTTGCCAAGACATCCACTTCCATTGAAAAGGTAAATGGGGAGAGCACACCTTACAAGGATGTTGTGTAATGTCCTAATGTCTAGTATGACTGTCCGTTCTCTCACACACTCACTCGGTATAATGATGTAAATTTAACAACATAGCCGCAGCCAACTGGTGGTGTTTTTTCCTTTACTGGGGCTTATCAGACTTAACATTATGGTAATGTTTCGGGCCGGGCCAAGCCTTGGGTTGGACCAGTTCGGGTCCAGGCTTTATTGTCAGGCCCGTTGAGAACTCTAACAGCATGTATGTCCCCGTGACGCACATTAGCCTAATGTAAAGGGCATTAAAAGTCTAAATATTGTAGATCACATAATAGGCAGAATAATTGAAACATCAGAAGACGACCCCATGATGCACATTAGCACGGGGTACCCAATATGCATGTTTTAAGATGTGTGTGTGTATTTATGCAAGCTTGAAGGCAAAATAATTGAAACTTCAGAAGACGTCCCCATGATGCACATTTAGCACGGAGTCCCCAAGATGCATGTTTTAAGATGTGTGTTTGTTTGTTTGTGTGTGTGTATTTATATGTCCCCGTGATGCACATTAGCTTAAAGTGTGTTAAATGTCCCCATATATCACAGAACTGAAAGTGTGTTCTAAATACCTACTATCTATCTACTATTTAGTATGACTGTCTTTTATTGGTTTGGGTTTTATTGGTGTGTATTTGTTAACCCCCTGCACTGCATGTTTTGTATTGATTTTATTGTTGTATTGCACAAGTTGTTTTTCGTGCTAGGCCTGTCCCCCTTCTTTCCCCAAATGTATTTGAGCTAATTATATACTTGTCACTCTATTATCTTATCTGCCTCACTCTTGTATTGCCCTAACCTTTTAATATATACTGTGTAGTTATATATAAATAAAGTTGTTACATTTTCCACAAATGCCTCTCGTACATTGTTCCTGTTAAAGGGGAAGTTGGTCAAAGTTTACACTCTAGGGGTTCCTCCTGCCCCCTCAACAAGCGGGAGGTGGCGTAGTCAGGATATTAGTACCAATTTGTTCGCTTGTACAATTAAATAGCAGTCTACAAGCTCAAAATGTGTTGTGCTTTGACGCGTTTTGAGCTTGTAGATTGGCTATTTTTTAATTGGAAAACTGAATTATGTTTTAGCTATTTTTAAATTGGTTATGGTTTTGAATTATTATTATTATTATTATTATTATTATTTTCCCAAATGGATTCATATGGTATGTTACCTTAATAACTTAATTACAAATTCATTGGACATGAAAGAAGGAAATAACATTTTAATACTAGTCATAGACTGAAGTTGCCCGTTTGGAATTAAAGCTGAATGATATATCAGTATTTTGATTAACACTTTGATTGCTACAAGATCTCGACAGGCCTATTTGGATGTTGCTACCGTTTAACATTGCACAAAGGCCTTGTTCGGGGGCCCACAGCAAAATGTTCTCTTATAGCGAGAATCACACGCATACATCAAAAGAAAGCTGAACTTGTCCACTTCAATTTAAAAAATACATTTTGATTTTACCATGTTCCATTCTGGAGATATTGACCTTTTTGCAACACCTGCATTTGCCTGGAAGTGGTTATCTTGAACAGCGAGCAGAGTTATGGATGGTTTAAAGTCAGAGACATTGACAGGCAGATATAAAATTGAACCCAATAAATATCCTATACATCCTATACACCGAATGAAAGCCCTGAATGTGTACTTTTACGAGGAAAAGAGTAAACATTGATCCCATGTACAGTTAGACAGTAATTGGTTATTGAATGCAGCTTGTGCCCACCAGATAACTTCAGAGAAGACATGGACGTGAACTCCTCAATATTCACAAAATAAGGCCTATAGCGACATATAAATACTATATACCGTATGAAACAGAAGACTCTCTGCTTTCATAAGAAAAAAACATCTACTGTAGTAATAATAAAAATCACACCCATGTGAAGTGAGTGGTGCAACTCTGTCCCATATTCTGTTCTCTGCTTATTCAATACAGCTCGCTATATACGGACTGAGGCAGAAAGTCATGTAAACCTTTTATTTACAGTTTGGTCTGTAAACTTCTACTGTAATAATAAAAATCACACCCCTGTGAAGTGAGCGTTGCAACTGTTCTGTACTTATTCACTACAGCTCGCTATATACGGACTGAGACAGAAAGTCATGTAAACCTTTTATTTACAGTTTGGTCTGTAAACTTCTACTGTAATAATAAAAATCACACCCCTGTGAAGTGAGCGCAACTGTAGAGAACAGTTGCACCGCTCACTTCACAGGGGTGTGATTTTTATTATTACAGTAGAAGTTTACAGACCAAACTGTAAATAAAAGGTTTACATGACTTTCTGCCTCAGTCCGTATATAGCGAGCTGTAGTGAATAAGTACAGAACAGTTGCAACGCTCACTTCACAGGGGTGTGATTTTTATTATTACAGTAGAAGTTTACAGACCAAACTGTAAATAAAAGGTTTACATGACTTTCTGCCTCAGTCCGTATATAGCGAGCTGTATTGAATAAGCAGAGAACAGAATATGGGACAGAGTTGCACCACTCACTTCACATGGGTGTGATTTTTATTATTACTACAGTAGAAGTTTTTTTCTTATGAAAGCAGAGAGTCTTCTGTTTCATACGGTATATAGTATTTATATGTCGCTATAGGCCTTATTTTGTGAATATTGAGTACGGGTCCATGTCTTCTCTGCAGTTATATCTGGTGGGCGCAATGTGCATCCACCCAGTAACCAATTTATGACAGACTGTACATGGGATCAATGTTTACTCTTTTCCTCGTAAAAGTACACATTCAGGGCTTTCATTCGGTGTATAGGATGTATAGCATATTTATTGTGTTTATTGTTATATCTGCCTGTCAATGTCTGACTATAAACCTTCATAACTCTGCATCCTTTAGATGATGATGATGATTCACTGCTTTCATTGTTTTGATCGCAGTAACATTGGGGGGGGGGGGGGGGGGGGTCATGGGCACATTGGGCAGCAAAAGTCTTGATCGTACGGCTATAAAAAGTCCCATTCCACCGTTCGGTTCAGAACTATAGTATAACGGTGAGACGCGTTGTCATCATGAGCTGATTTTGTTTTTCAAGCTAGTATAGGGAACATGCCTGGGCATGCACGGTTTAGGACGCGGAAAAGTTCGTTATACATTACACCCGGGTCGATTACGTCCCCGACGCGTTCATTGCGGTCTTATCGCTACAATTATAATGAATAAAAAAGCGTTACAATCACACGTCTGAGCGATCTCCGATTATGACGGCTCTGCATGGCGATACGTGATCCACCAACGGTAGACTGTCTGTTGTCATGGCGGCCCCTCTCGATACTGTAGTTCGTTTGTTAGTTCGTAGTATTGTAGGCTCGGGGATCGTTTGGTCGCTACAGTATGAAGAAGTAAACATGCATCTGTCCATGTGTGTTGCCGATCTGGTGCAGAATCTGCAGATCATGTGTTAGGCAGCGTAACAGCGTTCCGTATGTTTTTTTCCGAGACATGAGCCCCCATCTCGCAAGGCCCTCCTCCTGCAGGAGAAACAGGAGGGGAGGGGGGAATCGAGTATAAAAGCCAATAGGTGGAGGAAAGCCTGGTGAGGCGAGGTTAGGTGAAATTTGATTCTTTTCACACACGGGCTACATCGGCATGGGCGCATCCATTCTACACTGGTTTATACACGTAAAGCGGCCCGCCCTCCTGTTTTCAGGAGGGGAGGGGGTTTTTTTTTTTTTTTTTTTTTTTTCTGATCACGTGAGCGGGACTAAGCAGCAATGATAGGGCGATGGTTCTTCATTGTCCGGGTGGGTAAAAAGATGAATGAAAGTATGCTATAAAAAAGTGATTGAAACGTATTGATACGTGATCCGCACCCGACGTTTGATTAATTGATAACGTATTGATACGCGATTCGCGTCGGCTGTGTTAAGCCCATATCTGGGAATGCCCATATATGGACATATTGTATTCATAAATCCATATGACATCAGACATCTATGCATGTCCGACGTCAGTCATCTACATATGTATGTAGCAATACAGCCCATATATGGAGATACCATATATGGAGATAGAGGCATCAGTAATTGTAGGACTCCCCTTTATGCCCATACTGTATATGGAGATCCCTGATGCCATCCCAAGTCCATGTCAACAATATTAAGCCCATATCTGGGAATGCCCATATATGGACCTATTGTAGTCATCAATCCAGATGACCTAATCAAACACTGGAGATCCATACATAAAAACGACTCGAGGTTGCCTCTCGCCCCAGGGCGTTTTACTAGTTAGTAATTACACTTGTTGCAAGGTCCCCATTAATCACATTAGAGCGGACCTTGTGTGAATTATTTAAATGATATTCAAATGAGGTCCCCATCAACCATGTTAACCAGATTTTTCACAAGTCCCCATATGGCATGGTCCAGATATTACTTCATCAATTCTGATATTTAAAGTCGTGTATAAGCTTACAAAGCCATAGTTGTTATACCTGATTTTTTTCATAGCTGTATAACCTTTAGAAAGGGTGGTCCCCACGAGGGATGAAAAAAATGTTGGTCCCCACAAACCACAAAAACCAGTATGTGTGTGTGTGTGTGTGTGTGTGTGTGTGTGTGTGTGTGTGTGCGTGCGTGTGTGTGTGCGTGCGTGCGTGCATGTGCGTGCGGTTGATCCCTGTTATCCATGATCTCATGGTAGGCTGGGATGGGGTGACGGGATGAGACAAGTATGTATGAAAGAGGAAATGGATTCCGTGCATGGTGGGTCAGCCGCGGGCGTGTTTATTTGTGTATGGGTGTCACCGGAAATAAATGGCCACTGCCATTTCAAAATGTAATTTCTCAAGAATCCAATCTCACACGTGGAGGGTTGTAAACAAGCAAAGTGTCCATCCTATCCCTCTGAGAATATTCCAGAATTCCCGAGGGGGGGGTGAGCAGAAAATTACAGTGGAAGTAAATGCCCTGTACTCATCACTATCGACAGCATGTGGTCTTAAAAGTGACATTTGAAGAGTAATTATAGAAAGTGTTTAATATACCACAATTACAAGGCAATATCCCAGGCTTAAGTGATTAACCGTTCAAAATGGAATTGAAAATACAAGACGATACATTATATAATAAAGTATGTTGGTCATTATGTGTAGTGTGTACACTGTGTACAGAATGTTATGCTTGTGTGTGTATGTGTGTGTATTCAAGCATGTTTGGTGTATACTGTATGTATGCGAGGATGAACATGTATGTAAGTATGCATGGATGTTAGGCTACGATGGATGCACAGTGCACACAGGCCTCCGACTCACCCATCATCTTTAATATGCTCTGATCCGCGCTGTGCAGCTCATGCATACATTATTGAAAAGCAGCAACTGCAGCAGTAACTGAAAGGCCTGCTGCTTATTTGCTGTTGAAGAAACAAACACAAGAAAATCGCAATCACTCATATTTCTTAGCGTTCAAATAGTCTTTGAACGTGAATTTTGTACTGTATTTATTTTATTTTTAAGTAAGCCTGAATGAGGGTGCAAGACTTCTCACAAGATCCCCCCCCCCCTCGCCTCATCCCAGATTAATCTGGTGAATTATTTATTCACTATCTGCTTGAAGACAGGGGGATTGCTGGCAAAGAGTGAGCAGAAGGAGATAAATGTACTATGTGGTGCCAGGCGGACTCATATCAATGTAGTGTTACCATGTATAGCTATATGCACAGAACTGCATTGGCTAGAGATGCCTCAGACCCGAGCAGTGTTAGATAATTGACTATTGATGACTTCATCTCTCTCCCTCTTTCTCACTGGAGACGGCACGAGCTCAGTTTCACCGCTTGCCGATAACGGTCCCTGTCAGCTAAAAATATGCCCCACTCAGCAGCGCTAAAGCTCCTATAGCAGCAGAATGGCTTATTGCTTTCTCTTTGCTTTCATCTTGGTCCCACTAGCTGCCCAAGACCTAGCGACGATCCGTTTCAAATCCCACTTACTCATTGCTGCCCATCAATTGAAAGACTACGACTAGCCTGCGTCGATGAGTATCTTGAGGCCATCATGGTGGTGTAAATTGATTATGTGGGTCAGTTGCTTTGATTTAACATCCGTCACACAAGGATCAGAGTAAGAAATAGGAGGACAAAGTTGATTACCGTAGGTTAAAAACTGGTGAGAAAGATCTAACCATCTAACGTGAGATGTTCTGACAATAGTGGCTAGAATACAAAACATTATCTATAGCCACTGAATTGGCAGTCTCTCTCCATAGTGCTGCATTCTAACTAACTTAGAACTTGTATTCTGCTGCCCCCTTTTGTCTAATCTGTGGAACTACAACTGCATGTTGCTGTATTCACCAAATGACTGAGAACAAAGATAACATACTTGATCAATAGGTCAAGTGAAAATACAGCTCCATTGGTGATAGGCGTGTTGTTTCATGTGTGTGTGCGTGAGTGAACACTTTTATGTGAAGCGTTGAGCTATTATCTGCACAGACATTATGAACTATGAATCCGGGGTTATTTAAAACATGATAATTTTAATTTAGCTAGTCACCCAGCACAGCTGATTAAATTTAAAATAAGTGGCTTTTATTTATAAAAAGCTTATCTTTATTCCTTACTTTGATAATATTTTCTTTCATGGTCACTCTCTTACAAAGACTGTGGGAGTGTGCACAAAAGCCAATCTAACATAAGGACACAAGGACAACGTCAGAAGAAAACTATTTTTTGCATAGCTAAATTCACCTTCTTATTTGAACCACTGCGAAAGATTCTCACAATGTGAAAATGTATGAATATGTAATGTAATGGTTAATACACAAATGGGAATACGGTATGAGACAAAAACAAATGTATATGTTGTACTGTAAGGCCCAGTTCAATCTTTATAAAAGAGACGTTTTCATGTAATTAAATTGAGTTGTGATTATGATTATTATACAAATTCACTATTTTTTAAATTGAACCATGTGATAAAGAAAAGTTCACATGAATTTAAAAATGATCCACGTGAGTATACAAAATAATTCACATGAAGAATTCTGTTATTATGAAACAAATACATGTAATATTCACATTGACATGAAATGTCTGTGGTTTTAGTGTTCACAAAGCAGTACCCAGACAGAAACCTCTGTTTTTTGTATTTCAATGAATCCGTCTTGCTTTCACACCACCAGTAAGTCAGCCGGGGGAGGCTTCAGAGGGATCTGGCCCAGGGTGAACCTCTTGGCCCCATACTGAATCAGTTCCTCCGGCGTCAACTCGCTCCGAGCGGTGAAGAGGCTGTCTGCCGCCCCTCCCGTAGAACCTGCCGCCACAGCAGTCGCCCCGAACCCTCCGCTCGTCTGTCCAAAGGCACTTGGAGCACTTCCTCCCGTTTGCGCCGCGCCAGCGCCGAAGCCGCTCCCAAACCCTCCACCTGGGGCGTTGGCCGTCGAGGAGAAGCTGAACCCAGAAGCGGCCCCAAACGCTGAAGTGGCCGGTGGTGCTTTGTCTGCGGATGGCGCGGCGAAGGAGAACCCAGTAGCAGAGGGAGTGGAGGCCACCGGGGCGGAGCCGAACCCAGTGGGAGGCTGCGTGGGTGCCACTATGGCGCTGCCAAATCCCGTTGAAGCCGCCGGGGCCGCTGGGGCGCCAAACCCTCCACTAGGAGCAGCAAAGCTGAAACTACTAGCCTGTGCTGCAGGCGCTGACGACCCAAAGCCTACATTGACACAAAGGTTTTAATGTATCGTTTTTTCAGAAAACTGGGGGCAGAAATATGGGAAACACTATCAAAATTAAATAAACCATCACTATCACCCAAATAGGATGATTTTGTTTTATTCTTACTGTTGGAATGAATAATACACACCTTTTTCAACATCAACCAGTACTTAGATTTTAAATCAATCACTGATGTTCTCCTTTATGGAGTTGGCTCAGAGCATTTGCACAATAAATAAGCCCAAAATGACACACGCACGCACTTTTTCAACATCAACCAGTACTTAGATTTTTAATCAATTACTGATGTTTTCCTTTATGGAGTTCGCTCAGAGGATTTGCACAATAAATAAGCCCAAAATGACACACGCACACTTCCTTTAGCGATAAAAGCACTCACTCAATTGCTGGCACTTGAGACATAGCTCTGAAAACATTGGGGCTATTAACACTGTACTTGAGCCTTAGCGTCTCTCTGGGGCGAACATTCAGCAACAACAGCCAATCTACAAGCTCGCAGGACGACCCTGATGTAAACAAGTCTTAGTGCTTTTTATGGTTTCATCCTCGTAGCAGTTTTTGTATTGGCTTGAGCTTTCTTTTGAAATGTACCCGTTCTAAATACTATGAATACAATGTTCAATCAATCAATGCGGCTACAAGCTACTGTGCTGTTGTTTGACATGGTATTTTATATTTGCTTACTGAGTTTACTGAGTGCTTTGGTGCAACGTTTATTTTAAATGTGCTCTATAAATAAAGTGGATTGGATTGGCTGGTCTTGGCAAAGAGAATGTGTAGAGAGAAAAGAGGAGGGGGCCTAACATAGAGCCCTGGGGGGACTCCACCGGTCAATTAAGAATATATAGGGTTTAAGTGGATAACCCATTTAACATGATTATAATGAACACCTACCTCCACTCCCAAAGCTGGATGTAGGGGATCCGAAAGCAGCTACTGTTGTTGATGCAAACCCCCCGGAGGATTCCTGAGGGACTGGGTTGTTTAACTCTGCAAGCTGACATACACAAAGGAACAAGTATTACTGCTTGCTTCTTAATAAGAGGCCTGTTGTCACGGAAACGGTGGACAACATGACATCATCCACGAAGTCATGTCTCCCTATAAAGTGCGGTGCCCAGAAGCATTGAAGAATATATATATATAATATAGACAGATATCTTATACTACTAAGCATCTCATAGGCAGATATCTTATACTACTAAGTATCTCATATTGTAAGACGTATTCAGAACTATACATCAAGGAGGTACCTAAATCATTGGGCTCAAGCTGACTGCTACTGACTAGTTCATCAGCTCCCTCCCCCTACGCCTAAGGCGAGATACAGTCCTTTAATCATAAGGCCATAAAGCCTTTCCCAACACATCCTACTGATAGCCTCTACAAGTATAGGTATTCTCAGTTACAAGGCCTATTCTGCAAATGCCTTCTAAATCTAAAAGTAGTTAAGACACACTGAGCAGATGTACAGTACAAGCTCAGAGTGTGTGTGACTGTGTGTGTGTGTGTGTGTGTGTGTGTGTGTGTGTGTGTGTCTGTGTGTCTCACCATAGCACCCTGAGTAGTTACATTCATAGCTCTCAACTCCTGGACCCTGCTTCTCCATTGGTTGACTAGTTGATTAATACCATTAGCCTAATGTCAGAGGAGAAATATATCATTAATATTCAATTATCGATCAGCTGTCTGTCACTACTAATAGGTCTTATATCACAAGGAGTTAATACATGTGAGAGATGTGACATGGCAGTGCTAGCTAAGTATGCATCATTATCACTCGACACTCGTTCATCAAAAGTATTGGGGTCAATCTTTTCTCCAGCACACCACTACTCATGCAAAAGGCAGAAATGGCTTTTTCAACCCCACTGACGACCATGTTCAACGTTGGGCTTGGCATCAGCATTCCTTCTACTAGCAGTAGTAACCTGTGCAGCCCTAATGGGTGCCATTAACCCATTTTTTTAGACCTGAGGACGATTCTACAAATGCCTTCTAAATCCTGACAGTTTTCTGAAAAACCCATGTTTCTATGTCAGTGGTGCTCACACATTTCATGTCAAGGACACCCAGAAATATATGCAATTAACCGCGGGCCCTAATCTGAAAATATCTTGTTCCAGGGACCTCCCCCAGAAGCAAAGATTTGAGTTAAAAACGTTCGCTCTGAAAGAATATATATTCAAAGATTTGCACCACATTTTCACGATTTTTTAAAAATATAGCAGATCTACAAGCTCCTAGCGCGGCACTCGGTGCCACACTACAAGCTTGTAGATCTGCTATTTTTCAATAACTAAAGTATAACATGATGCTAAAAACATCAAAAGGGGTTCCCGCCCAGAATGGGTTTTAAACTCACGTAGCCCTGCAGGTCTCCTGAAGCTCTTGTAATGTTGTAATACTCCAGTCTCAGTTCTTCTGGAGACAGATCTGAAAAACCTGTAAATGGAACACAAACGATCGCAGTTCATCGTCAAGTCTTAGTGACTGTGAATTCACATATTTAACCCATTAACTAAGACCCCAGGCTAACTAAAACTGTCCTTTCCATTTCTGAAAAATGTATGTTGCTATACGAGTAGTGCTCAAAACATTTTCATGTCAAGGACCCCCAAAATGGTATGCATTTGGCCACAGACCCCCCATCTCAAAATATTTTGTTTCAAGGACCTCCAGAAACAAAGTTTGAGTAAAATATGTAAAGCACACAGTGACACGCTATGATATATCTGCTATATCTGCTATTTTTAAATAGCCAAAGAAATCTAAAATTACACAGATGCTTTCCTGATTTGAAAGGGTAACACATGCCTTTTTTTCAAGTTAGTGTAAAGTGGCCCTCTTGAGCAGACCTGGAGGAGACCCGTCGTTGATCCAGGCAACAACGCCTGCGTTCCTCGCTTCCCGTTTGAAATGCACTTAATGCAAAATATTCTTTGACCGTTTAATCGTCACAATCTCTCGTGTAAAGACCATAATATTGTTCACATTGCTGTCGGATGGAAACCTTGTATGACCAAAAACTGTTACTTTTCAGGAAATGATCAAATCAAAATGTGTTGTAATGGATCCATTGTCGGATTCACAACATGCTCTTGTTAACCTACTTTTCATTGGTTCAATATTTATAAACCCCACAGACACACATAACTGGCAGCAGAAAACAGATGACTTGATAACCAACCTGATATGTTCGGCTTGTGGGCGGCATAACACGAGAAACCCCACTGGCCTGAAGTCTCCCAACTCTCCATGTCACTTTGAATGACCTGCCTGGGTGAGATCAACACGTCACGTTCACATAAACACTGTTAACAGCAAAACCATTTACTAATGGACAATTGTGGTTTATTCTATTCTATTTGTACAACCCAAGTCAAATTAACACTCAGAATGTTACTGTGAATTATCACCTGAACTGTTTGGAATGAATTTGTATCTTTATGATAAACATCTTATAACAGAGAGATAGATAGGTAGATAGATGATATACTTTATTAATCCTGAAGGAAATGTGTTATGTATCAAATTGGTTCTAACCTTATACAACATTAAACAACATTTCTCTGTCATGATAACACACTTCTAGGATATGCTTGAGAGATTCAAAATTGTGTATGTACATGTTCAGAATAATCACTGGCAACTGTGTTTTAAGAGCAAAAATGTATAGAAGCTGTATGCATTGGGAATATACCGCAAACACACCCAGTCACAATATATATACCACCGCCTCTCGTATGACTGATGAAACATGTTGAGCAGAGGTTGACACTAAGGGTTGCCCACTGGCAGTAGCCTGGCACAGCCACACTAAACCCGCCCCTATTGCATATGCATATGCCTTGAGGCGGACGCAGCCCAGCGCAGTGGTATATTAGTATCGCAACGCGAGGCTACACTGGCAGGTGAATAAAAGATTTGGGCAGGAGTTAAGTGTGAACGCTTAGTCATATTCATACAGGAGGTATTTGTCATTAAAAAAAATTGGTATGACATTTTTTTAACACACTGCCCCGGAAAGTAAAAAAATAAATACAAAATAATGGTGTTAAATTGAACGGTAATTCAAATTTTACCCATACTTTTATAATGGACAATTTACTTTTCGGGCAAGTGGGCATGACCTTTGGGCAAATGGAACATGACCTGTACTTGCCCGATGGGCAGTACAGGTCCGACGGGCAAGTGCCTCTGAGACCTTAGTGTCAACCCCTGTTGAGATTATTTGAAACCCATATCCCTACTATACTGCACTGCCAAAACACACAGACTTACAAGGTTTTCTCATCCTCCTCCCCTCCTGCTTTTCCTCTCCCACCCTTGTCAAAAGTGTTGGGAGTGCTGGTCAGTGCCGAAAATCTATTCTGACTCTGGGAGGAGAAACTGAAGTCGTTGCTCTTGATGTTTTCTCGTCTTCCTCCTCCTCCTCCTCCTCCTCCTCCTCCTCCTCCTCCTCCACCCCAGTCTGAGTCATCACCACCCTGAGACGAGAAGGCCGATGGCTGTATGTAATTCCCTCCACCTCCACCCCTTTGAGAAGGGTTCACCCATACTCGGTTCCCAAACCCTGAGACGGAGAGAGAGAGAGATCAATTAATAGCAAGGAAAGCAACTGTTGAGCAGCCTGAAAGGGCCATTCACACTATAACTATAACTGCAGCCAGCCAGCCAATTGGCCAATGGTCGTGGCCCTTGGGCTTCACGTCCTCACCGTTTGGCATGCCCCCCTAGCATATCGCAAAAAACGACTGCACGGTTCAGCCAGAACTGCTATTTTTTTAAACCAAGAAGTCCCTTCAGGCTTGGTCCCTTAAAAAGTATGTCAGAAAAAACATTGCCAAACATTAAAGGTGCAATCAAGTACTGTAAGTCGATGTCCTACTCATGTTTTGAACTCTAGTCTCCCAATATCCCATATGGGAGACCAAACTTCTACTGCACTATAAGAGAGAATGCCTACCTGGCCAGGGGATATAATTACTGTGCTTATGACATTCAGGCAAGTACTAGGCTACTTGTCAGCTAGTCCTAGAATGGCTGGCTGTGATTTTAGGATACATACATGGCATGCATTCCAGACACACAGGAGTGCCAGCCTGCCAGGACACAGCCATAGATCACTCCTATGCCCGCCCGGGTAGAAGACTGGACACGTCGTGGAGGCATTTAAGTTATGGCACTGTGTGAACTCATACTCTCACACTTGCTGCGACTTGGAGGCATATATCGTCCTCTAGATCAGTGCTTCTCAACCAGTGGTCCGGGGACCACTTGAAAGGGTTCCAGGTGGTCCCCAGGTTAAAGAGTTGTTAACCAAATGGACCCTTATTAGATCTTTAACTCTTGAGTGTCTCAAGAATTAAATTATTGCTAAACCATATGCATTGCTTAATTTACAAGAAGTCTACACAATTAGAGAATGTAGAAGAATTGTTATCTCTACTAGTGGTACCACATCAACACATCATGGAATTGTGGACAAAATTGTATCCAATGAACGACAGCAAAAATATTCTAAGTCTTGGGTCTGAGAAGCTAAATCTCATCAAATGGTGGTCCGTAGTCCGTACGCGTCTCAAATGCTGAATAAATAATAGACCTTGATATGAAAAGGGTCGAAACCCAGAAACCACTGACTGCTCTAGTTTCAAATACGGGGAAGCAGCTTTTTGCTTCTACGGGCCGACGGCGTGGAACAAACTCCCACTGTACCTTCGACAGGCAGCCTCTGTAGACATTTTTAAAGCTCAGCTCAAGACCCACTTTTACACCCTTGCTTTTAATTGATTTATCTGTCTTTTTAAAAAAATGTTATTCATGTCCTCACTGTATTGTTTATGCCCTGCCTTTCTTTTCTTTTTTGTGTAAAGCACTTTGAGCTGCATTTCATGTCATGAAAGGTGCTATACAAATAAAGTTTTATTATTATTATTATTATTATTATATCCATTTGGAAGTTCTGGCAGAAAACTAGCCACAATTTGCAACTTTTTTATAATGGGATGAGTCTAGAGTTGCAATACCATCCATTGAAATTGCTTTTGCGATCTGCTTGTATTAAACAACGTTAAACTCGCCAACATTGCAGCTCTAGGGCAAGCTTGAATTATCCTCTTTCAATGTGCAAAGCATTTGTTTCATAAAAATCCACCGTAGACATGTTATGAGCTACTTTCTGGTGAGAAATTCTGTGCAGATGATTCTTTTTCTAAGTGTTGGAGTTTGGAAGCACTCGTTTTATTAACGGGTCACGCTGCTGCTTCCTGCATTATGTGCAATTCGAAACAGGTGGTACGCAGGGCCGTTCAGTGACTTCGACAAGTGCTTCCAAACTCCAACACTTAGAAAAAGAATCACCTGCACAGAATTTCTTGACAGAAAGTATCATAACATGTCTATGGACTACGGTGGATTTTTATGAAACAAACGCTTTGCAGATTGAAAGAGGATAATTATAGCTTTCCCTACAACTCCTCAAGTATTTGGAATCATCAGATGGGGCAATGTTGGTTGGTTAGTTAGTTAGTTAAACGTGGTTTAATACAAGCAGATCGCAAAAGCAATTTTGATGAGTGGGAGTCAATGGAGTGTATTGCAAATCTAGATTCATCCCATTATAAAAAAAATCTAGATTTGCAAATTGAGGCTAGCAGAAAACGTGTGTTTAGACTTTAGAATTAGTAAAATATCTACACTTTTCCACGAGTTTCACTGTTAGCTCGTGGTACATGAGCTGTACACAAAGTACACTTCACATGTACTTGGGAATTTTCTTGTTTACAAATTACAATCATGTTCTGGATGTTTTATTGTGTCTTACATAGGTAGATGCCTCGAATAAACCCCTTGGGCTTTTTGCCTCATCTTACCACTTCCCTTTTCTTCCTATATTTGCATGTTTATTGTGTTTTGTTTTTATACTGTGCAAAATAAATAAATACTACACTGAACATACTGCAACCCACCCCTTTTCCCCCTCACTGTATGTTTTTTCCCCCTTTTTACCTCCTCTATGATGATTTCCTGTTTTTTTTAGCTAGTGTATATTTGTACGTCTCTAAATGTTATGATGAATTGAATGAAAATGGTGGACCCTCTTGTAAACAAGTGTAATGCTGGTGTCGTCCACTCACAGTTGACAGTTTTTGTATTGAGTTGTACTTGAAATGTACTGTAATTCTGCAAACTGTTAATAAATACTACAATCAATCAATGAAGACTTAATCACGCGTTGCTTTGGATGGCTGTTAAAGTAAATTAAAAAAGTATCAAAACTATTATTATCCCTGAACTTACCACCACCTCCTCTTGGCTGCTGCTGCTGCTGCTGCTGTTGTTGATACGAACGGGTATTGTCATTATATCCATTATATCCACCACCTCCTCCACCTCTATATCCACCTCCACCTCCACCACCTCCTCCTCCTCTATATCCTCCTCCATCTCCACCACCTCCTCCACCTCTATATCCACCTCCTCCACCTCCTCTATATCCTTCTCCTCCTCCTCCTCCTCCTCCCGTGGGGTGTTCATTCCAACATTTGTCGCCATAACGACAGCGGCCTTGAACGAAGAAGTTGCACACCGGCATGGTGTGAATTTAGACTCGTGGTGGCGACTCGTGTAGTCTTTATTTTACTGAAGTGTTGTCGTTCTTCTCCAAACACCCTCCATGTTGGACTGACTGACTGTCGTCGCAAGGTTTCTACGTCATCACCACGCTACAAGAGGCGAAACTGCTCATAGAGTATTTGGAATCATCACTAGATGGCGCAGCGGTAGCGCTGTAGCCATCACTCCAATATGGCGGCAGACCTCAAACACGCACGTATGCATTTTATTATAAATTATTGGTACAGTTAAACTTCTTGGGAATAATCACAGAGGTACATGTGTACATTAGGAACAATAACATTTAGTTGGTATGTGATAATAATTTGTTTAGATCTTATTATTATTTTATATTTGCATTGGAGCGGATGGGGACTATCTCAGTATTTTATTATAAATTATTGGTAGGCTACAGTTAAACAGCTTGTACATTTTCACAGAGGTACATGTGCACAATAGGAACAATAACATTTCGCTGGTATGTGATAACAAATTTGTTTAGAATTTTTTTGAGTAGGATTTTTTTGTGTGTTTGTATTGGAGTGAATATGGATAATCAAATTGTATTATTCATTATTGGTACAGTTAAACTGCTTGGGAATAATCACAGAGGTACATGTGTACATTAGGAACAATCCCAGCCAGCACGCCGACGTGGGTCCCATATGGTTTAGAGGTGGGCTGCCTATGTGGGAGCCAGGTGGGATAACTATATGGGACCCATATGGAAATGTCAGCGGGCACCAGATGGTTCTCACCTGGGTTGCCCGTGTGGGCTTTAAGTGCGTTCTACCTGGGTCCTAGGTGGGCCCCACCTTGGCAATTTGATGTGGGACCCAAGTGGGTCCTAATTGGGCTAGCCCGTGTGGGCTTTAAGTGGGTTCTACCTGGGTCCTAGGTGGGCCCCACCTTGGCAATTTGTGAAGGATCTTTCTGGGAGGTGTCTCTACTCTCTAGTCAGTTTTGGGTGTCCAGCTTCCTTCCCCAATGTCCACGACCTGGTCTGACTGGGGACAGACAAAATACAGTTAACTGAAGCAGTCTCACTCAGTTACCAATACTACAGATGTATTCCATACCACAGAACACTGTCAGCCTGCTTGAGTGTCTTCAAGTCTAGGGCTTTGTGTGGCAGTATTGTTTCAACAGCCAATTATCTGCTGCTGTACAGTATCAACACGGGACGCCAAGAGGTCAGTTTACCCTCGCAGGCACTTAGCAGTGTGTTAAAAAAAAAAGAGGGAACAGCTAATGCTCTCCAACTGTGCCTGGCAGACTGTTATTCACTGATCCCATGTTGAAAATGGCCTCCAATTAGCACAGTGAATGACCGACACCTTATTACAAGGGCCATGAGTGTTCTAGAGCAGAGGCAGAGCTGCCACTAGGGGTCGCTATAAGACTTATAGCGCAAATAAGACATACCCTCCCTGTGAATATTCTGTTATACAGGGTCTTGTTTTATGAGGATGGTATTGTACTTTCTGTTGCCCTGCAGCATTGTAAACATGCATATTTAAAATAAAAATAATTGGTGAATATAGGATATATACGCCGCGCGAATATAGGATAGATATATATATATTTTCTTCTTCCTTTTATATATAATTCTGCTATTCAAAATTGTGATTCCCCCCAAAAAATGAGTCTATTGGAACTTTTCATGGTTACCGGTATTTATATCTGTGCACTGTAGTTGATTCATTATATTGATTAGCTGTGGTTTCTATGTGTGTTCTGTTTGAAAATACAATAACCTTTATATATATTGGTGGAAGAAATCCATTAGATTTTCAATAGATGACGATTCACATTGACCTTAAAGGGGCATTCCACTCATTTTCAACATTTTACTATGTCATTAATGTACCTTAGAGCTGTTGTGTGGAAATACTAAAAAAGTTCCCCCATTCTGTGTTTCCTAGAACTAGAGGTCTGAAAAAAATCATTAACATGGTGAAACACATCTTGATGATGTCATCAAGATGTGTTTCACCATGTTAATGATTTTTTTCATAATTACAGTTAGGAAACACAGAATGGGGGGATTTATTTTGTTTTCACACAACAGCTCTAAGGTATATTAATGACATAGTAAAATGTTGAAAATGGGTGGTTTTCCCCTTTATGGCTTTGTTGTGATTCAACATACTTCCAGTAGAGGGAGTGCCAACCTAACCTTCAGGTTGAACTGTCTGCAGGCCACACAGAAACCCTGCACTAAAAGATAGTGTGAAGATTTCCTACAGATTAATAGAACCTTTTGTGTTTATTTTATATACAGCAGTGGTTCTCAAAGTGGGGTCCCTGGACCCCCAGGGGTCCTTGAGGCAGTCCCAGGGGGTCCCCCAGCTAAATGATAGTTTGGAACCAAATGGGCCCTTGTGGGTCTGTAATTCTGAGAGTTAAATTAACATAGATTTTCAATACAAATTGGGGTCTCTCAGAGATAGAAATGCCATTAAATGGGGGTCCATAGCCTATTGCATATCAAACTGAGGGTCCTTGAAATTAAAACAAATCTCTTATGGGGGACCCTGGCATATCTTTTCAAATGGGGGTCCGCAGGGCTAGTGTCAATTTGGGAGTCCTTGACATGAAAAAGTTTGGGAACCACTGACAGTATATAATGTCAGGTGACATGCCAGTTGACACAATTGCTGTTAAGCTAAAAAGGTTCAATCCATGCGAAAAGTAACCCCATAAAGAACATTACCCAGGTGAGACATGTATACAGACATTGGGCCTGATTCACTAAGCTGTTTGCACCCACATTTTGGGTGTAAAGGAATTTTCCAAACTTCCAACGTTAGTAGTCTAGCATAAGGCTAGTCTATAATGTCATTCTAATGGCATACAGCAATCTTTAATTGGTCCCACTAGACCTGTACGTGCCCGTTGGCCACCGGCCTACTTGAGAACGATGCAACTTGGGAACCTAATAATTCCCGTTGTCAACTTGTCATAGCACCCGTTTTAACTATCTGTCAGGGTCCCTTTTGTGCCCATACTGTATATGGATATCTCTGTATCTGTCGTGCAAACTGACTGTGAAAAGTGTACTGGTTAAGTAATCAATTGGCAGGTGTGAGGTTGCCATGGCAATCAATTGGCTGAGGCAGAGGCTGGGAATTGCACAGGTGAGGGGACTTAGGCTGATTAGGCCCACTGGCAGAGCCTGATCAGAGCCTTCTGTGGTGGTTCTGGAGAACCGTGGGTCCGACTGACTCGATACCGGGCACTGCACTCCCTGCGGGGGTGTGGAACGCGTGTGTCGAATGTGAAGTCGGTGGGGCAAACGGTTCTCGAGTTACATGCATTACAACCGTACACACACGCACGCATGCACGCAGACACACACACAGAGACGTGGCGCATTTATAGTAGGACGTAAGTCTGCATCCGAGCAGACATGAGAAAGAGCAGTCCTCCGCAAAATTCACTGACAAAAAAGATTACTGAATCAGACTACTAGTACTAACATAATGTGGGAAGTTTGGAAAATTCCTTTACACCCAAAATATGGGTGTAAACAGCTAGTGAGTCCGGCCCGTCCGTTTTAGACATTTTAGCCTACTTTTAGTCGTGGATGCTCAGTGTGTGTGTGTGTGTGTGTGTGTGAGCGCGCACGTGCATGCGTATGTGTGATGTGTCCCTGTGTGCGTGTGTGAGAGAGGGAGACAGAGCGATGTGTCCTTTTGCTTATGTAAGTGTGTGTGTGCCCCAGCCAGCATGTGTGGAGGTGTCAGGCCTCTCTCTTGTCACCGCACCACATTAGGCTGCCGATCCGTCAGGTGTCTACCTGACGGATCAGGAGGCGACCCTTTGGCCCTGCGTCTGTGGGGCCACAGGGCCACAGGGCCACGGCGGGGCCACGGGGCAACCTTGTGAACCTGCATCGGTTAGCGAACATGTCGCCGCTCGCCGCCAGGCAAGCTGACACGCAGCAGTGCGACCTGATTATGGAGTCCAGTAGCACCTCAGACCCCCCCCCCCCCCAAGGCAAGGCCAGAGGAATGACTGCGCTTCTGGGATCAGCCTGTGTAAGCTGAGGATTTACACAATGCACACCGGCCAGGATCTGGGCAGCATACCTGAATTTAACAGCACGCAGAGGAGGGGAGATGATGGCCTACATGCAGGGTTCCATTTGTAAACAAAAAGGGAGAGAGAGAAACATATATATATATACAGTATATATATATATATATAAAAAATTACCGGGTTAATGTGGGTAACATAGGCCTAATTGTTTTTCTATCATATTGTAAATTGTTATTATTTTATATTATTGTCAAACATAAATATCAGAAAGTCTGCATTTCTCCAAATTATAGCCTATATTCAATTCAGGAGGACATCAAAAGCAAATGGATGTTTTGGCCCCCATTACCCCACCCCATGCACCCCAGAAGCAAATCAAATCCACATGTAATGTATTATACTCCATCCATTGCACAGAGGTTCTGCAGTCATCTCCAATGCGTCTTTTACACATTTTAGGCAGTTCTCTCTCATCAGTTGTTAGGCAAGCAACAGTAATTTTACACAGTGTGAGATATAGGCAATATTAGGTGACCTCAAGGTACGGGGTTAGCAACTTATTACTGAAGTTGCTATATATGAATGCCTTGAGCCTCAAAGGCATTTATATAGCAACTTCAGTAATAAGTTGCTAACCCCGTCCCGTCCCATGTACTTGTCCCACGCAAGCGATACTTCTGTCCCTCAAATGAACAGTTTGGATCTGGTCACCCTAAGTGTGACCCAAGTAACGCACCAGTGTTTTCACTGCGTGATGTATGTGTTTTACGTGTGTGTGTGTGTGTGTGTGTGTGTGTGTGTGTGTGTGTGTGTGTGTGTGTGTGTGTGTGTGTGTGTGTGTGTGTGTGTGTGTGTATGTGTGTGTGTGTGTGTGTGTGTGTGTGTGTGTGTGTGTGACTGTGTGTGTTAAAACACCTTGCCTGATGCAGCATAGTCAGTCCTAAGCATCCCGTTCATGACTCAGCCCCCCAGTCCCCCGCCCTGGCCGCCTACCCCCTGTCAGCGTGACTGACAGCTCAGGTATAAAGTTCAAATCAAACAGTAATATTCCACCGTATATCCAGACCTACAGTCTTGCAGAATAAACACCTCTGAGTCACATGCATCATCACACCTGCAAATATCTTAGTCATCAAGGCAAGGCTTCATTTAGCCTCCTACTGTACTCCATCGCACGGCGGATGTTGGTTGCCATCGAGAACGGATTAAATAAGCTGCAGGCCGGAACTTTCACCTCCTACCCATGGTCAAACCCCCCCGCTCTCCCGCATAAGAGACCAAAGGCATGGGCGCCCGCTGGCCTAGTGGTCCGGGCGCATGCCACATATAGGCTCTGGCCTGACGAGTCCCGTTCATGACGACCTTAGCTGCATGTCTCTCCCCTTCTCTCTCTCCCTCTTTCCGGCCCGTCTTCACTGTGACTATCAATAAAGGCACAAAACTCAAAAAGAGACCAAAGGCCACTTGATATTGCGGTGATGAGCTTAAGGCAGTACTACTTGTCCTACTGTACCTCACACCAGGGTCGACAATTCACAATGGAAGGGTTGGAAGACCACATCCAACCACTCTACTAGTTATACTACTCTACCATGCACGATAGGTTAAAATGTTTTATTCATTAAATTCAAATACTTTTGGATATACATTCAGTGTTCTGACGTTGACGGTGTTACTAAAATCAATCAGTTTGTTGAGAAGGAGGAGGCCACACAACTCTTAGCCAACATGCAAAATTGTTTCTTTTTAATTAAGGAAACCAATGTTTCGACAACATAGTCATCGTCTTTCTAACACCAACGAGGACAAAAGAATATTACACCTGCGTGTGTGTGTGTGTGTGTGTGTGTGTGTGTGTGTGTGTGTGTGTGTGTGTGTGTGTGTGTGTGTGTGTGTGTGTGTGTGTGTGTGTGTGTGTGTGCGCGTGCGTGTGATATCCATCATCCTCTCCTAAGTTGACTTATTCCTGTCTGTGAGCAGTATTCTGTTTAACAACTCAAAAATAGCAAAAAGTATAGGTTACGATCACATGAATTAATTATTGACAAAAACAATTATATATAAAAATATTTTTGGATAAGATGAGAATTAATTGCGTTTATTTGTATTGTAATGACCAAGTGCAGGCCTAGTTTTCGGCATGTCATTGTAGGCACAAATTTAAATCGAAAGAAGAAGAAGAAATAATCGAAAATAACAGAAAATAGGAGATCTACAAGCTCCCGTGTCAGCATGCAATATTGCAAACCTGCTATTTTTGCCATTTAAAGAAAAACATAGTATTAAGGTTAATAATGAATACATTCTTTCCCCAGTCCTACCAGCTCTAATGTGTTTCTAGTCTGGTAAGTGCAAGTGATTAAACTGCCTTCACTTATACTAAGCAAGCAGGGCAACTAGACTGCAAGCACCGGTGTCTGCTGTGTGTGTGTGTGTGTGTGTGTGTGTGTGTGTGTGTGTGTGTGTGTGTGTGTGTGTGTGTGTGTGTGTGTGTGTGTGTGTGTGTGTGTGTGTGTGCGTGTGTGCGTGTGTGCGTGCGTGCGTGCGTGCGTGCGTGCGTGCGTGCGTGCGTGCGTGCGTGCGTGCGTGCGTGCGTGCGTGCGTAGGAGGGCTTCACCACGCCGGGTTGAATCATTAGGAGGTGATTCTCCCTAACAAGGGGCTGTCAGGGCTCAATTCACAGGCAGGTTTCACCATGCAGGAGGAGTGTGAGCAGTCCTATCGGGGTCTTTGCTGTTTTGCTGTGGCTGTTCATGAAGAGGCCCTGCTTCGTTTGGAGTGAAAGCATTCTAGCAAGGTCCCTACTGTTGTCGTGGGTTGATTGCAAGTGTTTTCACGATTACCCGTAGTGAGTCTACTCCAGCCTAACAGGGTTACTTTGCAGTTCTAATGAAGGGGAATAGTCATTACATGTGAATGGGGTTTTGGCGTTTCTCTCATCGGCTTCCTCTGTGTGTTTTTGTTGTTATGTTCGGGTGTGTGCGTGTGTGAGTGTGTGTGTGTGTGTGTGTGTACACACTCAAAACAAAACGCTAAATATTTGTCTCTGTCCAGCTTCTTCTTTGGTATCGCTGTTCCTCTCTTTTTTGCAGTCATATTCAGCATTTAGTGTAATTATAATCAACACTAGAACCATGCAGACTGAGGCCTTGAAAGGTGTTGGTCCATCTAGCTTTAATTGTGTGGGCCTGAGTGAGGAGCACTCTCATATGGCAGGTGTGCCAACAGTGCCATATGAGACAAGCCCAGCTGTATACATACCAGGAGAGTTTTATTGTACGCTTAATTAATTTGCATTAATTTAAACTGCTGTTTATATTATGACTATGAGTACATGCGCACACAGCACGATTATATAGCAAGGCGATTAAGCGTCTTCATTCAGTGGTGAATCAGATTTAGTTTAGTTTTAGATTGTGTCGATTTGTTGATTTGTTGAAGAAAATCGCAAAAGAACTCTGCTTCTCGATTAATCAATGAACCTTCATGAACCAGATTAAATGGCAGGGATATTGAAACACCTTAGCCTGAGGGCCACATCAAGACATTGGCATGTGGCCAGGGGCCAGTTAACCTGAGGGCCACATCAGGACATTGGCATGGGGTCGGGGGCCACATCAGGACATTGGCATGGGGCCGGGGGCCAGTTAACCTCAGGGCCACATCAGGACATTGGCATGGGGCCGGGGGCCAGTTAACCTGAGGGCCACATCAGGACATTGGCATGGGGCCGGGGGCCACATCAGGGCATTGGCATGGGGCCGGGGGCCAGTTGATAAAATTGTGGTCATAAATTTGGTGACACTGTAATTCTTGACAAAGCAAACTGTGTTTTATGATTGGCAAGAGATGGTTAAAACTCTGTCCATTTGGGGTTAAAGTGTGACATTATTAATTCATAATAATGTAATTAACTGTAATTAAAGTAATTGTAATAATGTAATTAACTGTAGGCCTAATTAAAGTAATTGCATGATGATTTTTATTATCTTATAAAAAAAATATTCAATTGTATTTTTTTAATTGACTGATTAATACCAGACAAAGAGTTTGAGTATCACTAGAGATTCTAAATTTTGGTTTCAATATATATTTGGTTAGACACTGACCAAATTAACTAGTCCAGTAAATGCAACAATAAGTCAAGTAATAGTCATGGAATTGAATTAACTGATAAAACATACCTCACTATCCTATTAATAATTTAGCGGACTGTCTGTCAGTCAGTCAGTCAGAGTACTTCCTTAGCATAGAGCATGACAGCTGCTCGCTTTCTCCGCCATCTCACAACGCCACGACGCACGGACCGCCTCACGGAACCTAGCGCCGCACAGCCCTGTCCTCCAACCTCAATCTGCCCTGCATTACACACGCCAAACATTCTAACAATCATCTTAATTAAATTAATTTGCGTCAAAACAAAAACATCTCAAATCACGTGTCACCAGTGTCACCAGCGAAATGCATGTTGGGACGGGCACAGATTAATACTGGGACACACTTTTCCGCATAACAGACCCACACAGGTAAACAATTCCCCCCCCCCTATCACATTACCCACACTGAACATCATTTGCTGTTATATATATTCAGAACGGGTAAGGACTAGTCTGATTAATTTTAAGAAACCATGGTGATGATGAAGATTCATTATCTCAGCATCGTGCCACTGAATTGATCATATTAAGAGAAATGTAAAAAAAAAAATCCTATTACATAGCATTTTGAATAATATATGCAGTACTAATCCTCCATAAAAGCTGCATACAATTCCAGACAATACTGCCAATTTCAAATGGATGGTTCGTCAGGTGAATGAAATGAGTGCATTGACATATAATGGTAGAAGTTTAACTTAGGACAGCTGAGGTTCCTGTTTCACCAAACAACCCTCTTGTTTAAATTATCACGCCTATTCCTGATGCAACAGAGGTCCCTATAACCTAGGAGATCGCATAGTTATGCTATTTATACACAAAGTGTGTATGCTATGCAAGTGTGAAGGTGTAACTCACATCCACAGGCACGTTTTGTATGTCTGTTATAAAATCAAACAATTACTGTAGTCTACATGTAATGCGCCATATTCTTTTCAAGGATTGTTTTTTTTTATGTCCCCGCTACAATACAAAATTACATTTTGACACAACGGTGCGTCTTTGAATAATAATATTGTAACATGTGACCCCTTGTCCTCCCGTCATTCTCTGATGGGGCCAATATATAATAAACGGGTGACTTGTGAAGCTATAATGAAGTGACAGTCTATGCTATTGACAGGGGAGGCTGTGTGACAGTGTGCGGTGCTTTGCAGTGGAGCCCAGCCTCCAACCGAGGCCCTCTGGTAGACAGATTATTACAGTGGCCTTCGTAATGAGCTAGCATACTGCCTCCGATGCTTCTCGCTCCAAGGGGAGGGATGCTGAATTCCCCCCTCGCAGCTGCAAAACAGAGGTGTAAATTAAAGCAAAACTAGGGTAAAAGGCAAAAAAAAAAAAAGGAAATAAGAAATGAAAACATACTGGGGGCAACATTGTTCCAATTATTATAATGTGGATTCTCCCTGTGCATGCGGTTGAGAAGTGCCGGGGGTGGGTGTTGTTGCTGTGATATTTGCGTGTTCGTTTTTGTGCTGTAGTGTGGAACTGGACTGTATATTTACAAAAATGTGATTTGTGAAACATTATGTACACAAGTTAGACAGTGCTTGGCTTTAGATAGTGGCTGCGATTACTTTTTGCCTGGACCGCTGAGCCACGGCCCAGGCCTGCAATCACTTTTTTAGCAGATAAATGAACAACTAATGTCTCTGAATTACTTTTCATTGTAATGCATTGTAATGTAAACACATAGCATAACCAGCACAGGTGTCTTCCATGTGACATGGCTTTCCCCTTCTGGACATGTGAACATTCAGCGAAAATATAGCCAATCTACACGTTTACAATGCGTGATTGAATGATTGATTGATTGAAAATGTTATTAACAGTTTTTCAGAATGGGTACAGTTCAAGGAAGGTACTGGTCAATACAAAATCTGCTAAAAGGATAAAACCAGAAAAAGAAGACTTAATGTTTACATAAGGGTCCTCCATTTTCCATTCATCAAAACATTTAAAGACATACAAATATACACAAAAAGGAAATCATCATATACAATAGGCCAACATAGTAAGACAATCTATTTTTATACTGTACAGTATAGAAATAAAGAGGGGGGGGGGGGGCAGTTTCGAGTTGCAGCCCCCCGTATAGCCTGGGTTCCAGCCTGATTCGCTGCGTTCTGCGGATCTGAACATGTCACTGCGCTAGTCACAGTGACAACCCGTAAGTGCTCTTTGAGATCAGTTTTGAACGAGTCCAGGGATTCACATTTCTTAACGGCTGTTGGTAGGGTGTGTTCCACATTTTAGTGGCATAATAGTGACCTTACAGATTGGCTATTTTTGCCATTTAATTGCCAACATATTGGTTTTAAGTGGATAATTGTGAAGCGAGGGTTTTGACATGAATAAGTCAAATCTAAACCGGAGACCATTAGGGTTGGAGTTTTGCACAGTGTTGTTGTTATTTCCCCCGGTTTGAAGATGCCACCGCTCCCCCCAGGTACTTATTAGTGGTGATGGCTCATGTCTGATTTGTGAAAAGAATGACAGGTGTAAATTTCACACGCACAATTCAGCTCAACTCACTAATCCAATTAATTTTTGAACCTGTTGTTTTTTCCTGCTCCGCCAGCTGGGGGGAGATGCTGGGGTTTCTCTGAGCTGCAGCACTGTTTTCTTTTTTGATTTTTTTTCAATATTTCAACTCAAACACATATACTGCATCTAGAAACTGTGTTTCGCACAGTTCCGCACTATACCCTTTCACTGTCCCAAAATGTTATGTCAATTAGGCAAAGGCTTATGTTGCAAGAAATATTAACAACATAAAAACAACAATGCTTTTGTGAGTGAGTTAGAAGGGGGGAAAAATGAGAACAAACATCAAGGCATCCTCACGTCGGGAGGAAAAAGATATTCCACTTGGAATATGAGAAAGTGCAAGATCGTCTCCATCTCTCTCTCTCTTCCTCTCTCTGTCTCACTCTCGCTCACTCTATATCCCCTCTCTCTGTCGGCGCTAAATCACACGTTAGTAGAGCCAGTGGAAGTGTTGACAGTTTTACAAACAGAAATGTAAAACACCATCCTCATGGGGGTCTGAGAGATAAGGGGGAGCCGAGCAGGGCAGGAAACAGAACAATTGAGGCCCAGAGAGGCAGAGAATTACATGCTTAAACACCTCGCCGAGGTTATTTTAATTACGTAGCCTATAATACGCTGTAACTTTAGCCATGACTGGCATGGTGGAATGGGGCTATACCAGCTGAGGTGTAGTTGCTATAGGTACAGTACACCTGCCATTTCCTGTAAACCCTTCGCCTATTAGACGTCTGCAAATAGGGCTAAGAATAGAGGCTGCTATAGCTCATTGGGCTACCAAATGTAAAGTTTGCATGTACAGAATTATTCTTTGTTTCAGTGAACCAGTTGGGGAAATCATTTTCTGGGGCAGTCTGTTAAAAAGAAAAAAGAAAAGAAAAAAAAGCACAGTAAAATCCTCAGCAGCGTTAATTTAACCGAGAGTTAACACTGAGGATTTGGCTGTGTAGCTTTACTACGGCAGAACCCTCCGAGGGTTCTCTGTTGTCCTGAGAGTCCACACCTTAAATAAAAGCTATCAACAGAAGTGAGAGACAATCCCAATGGGTTTTTGCTGCCGTAACCCGCTGAGCACAGAGCCAGGGTTCAAGGGCCACAGAGTGGCTCCACACGCAATGCCGGTCCGGTCCGATAAAGACATTTAATCAATACACCAGATCTTTCCTTGAGTGCTATTTCCTCTGACTGAGAACAAGTCAGACTCAGAAGCAATTTATTGCCTGTTTGTAGGAGATACAGGAATTGGTTCATGGTTATAGACAGGACTTTCATAATTGACAAGATATGGGACAATGACAATATATGTCACACAGCTGATTAGTGATTATGAAACAGCCCATCAGTAGCTGTAAGAAGATTGACTTATCGTGCTGCTGTCCTGACTTTCATTTCTCATTTTCGTTTCTCATGAAAGTACTCTTTTAATCACATGAACCAGTGTCTTACTTTGGGCAATGTTTTTTTTTCTTCTTTTTTTTCAATTAATGTTTGTAAAAAACAAAATATGGGGCTTAAGTGGTTAAGGATCTCAGATGGAGTTCTGTTCTTTATGACATATGCTACTCCCATTCATTTCTAATATGCTACTCCCATTCATTTCTGCGGCAGATGGCTGCTCCCCGACATTCCCCAGTTCCTGCTCGAGCTCCAGTAGCAAAGTATGATCATCACACGCGTGTTTACGCACACCATTCGTCCTCTCTGCTCCGCTCGAGACACAGGACCCGAGTTCTAAGCCAAAACTCTATACAGCTCAGAGTGTGGGTTTACAATTCTGGATAACAGAGAACGAGGCAGCTGGAGCAAACGGGAGGATTAAGTGCTCGTGTTTGGGTGGATGAGAACAGAGTAGAAAAGAGGGCCACCGAAAACAAGGGACAGAATCACAGCAGGGGGAACGACCATGGCTCTCACGGTCCCCATCCAGTTGGAAATGTGGTGCTTGTACTTTGTGTGTGTGCGGGCATGCATGCTTTCGTGTGTGGCCATGACCATGACCGTATATCTTTTCAACATTGCGTAGGTCTACATCTGTAGTCTTGTGTATGCGTGCGTGCGTGCGTGCGTGCGTGCGTGCGTGCGTGCGTGCGTGCGTGCGTGCGTGCGCACTTGTGCATGTGGTTTAATGCGAAGCTGATTAATAGAGAGAGTAAGGTTGGTGTGAAGATACTGATTGGCCCCAACTGGTCCAAGAGCTGCTATAGGACTCAGGACTTGCCTCTCTCAAAGGCATCATTACAACGTGACAAAACTGCCTGGGGCCAAACTGGCCCCACACAATGATCTGTTCACTGGATGGGATTGGGAAAAAAGGGGAAGGAAGAGTGGGTTTTAAGGGAGAGGGAGGGGGTTGTACATCAGGGGTTGGTACCAGGCCGGCAGGCCCCCTACTGCTTTAATTACTGCTGTGTACGTCTCCCCATTATCAGCACACCGATGGTTCACCAGCCACCACAGGCCTGTACTAAGCTGGAGAGGTGAAAGAACAGTCTAGAGAGAGAGAGACGGAGACGGAGACGGAGAGGGAGAAATATGGAGGGGAGACAAGAAGCCGGGGCGCTCATTAGCAAATGGTAATCAGCATCCGCCGTCCGGAAGGTTGGGCAGTCACCTCACGAAACGCCACATGTCAGTTGGTCTCCCGTTCCTTTCAAAGGAACCCAACTCTCATCCCAACCTCATGTTCCCTTGTTGTTGAAGACAATTGGATGAATCTCCTTGGAATGGAACACTCGAGGATAAATGCAAACACAAGCAAGTCAAGATAACAGCCGTCAGAAAGAAGGTGAACACGCACCAAGAGAGTCCGAGTACAGTCAGTGGGAGGCGGTGGCCCAGGAGGTAGAGTGGCAGTCTTAATCTGAAGGTTTCCAGTTCCATCTCCAGCACCTCCTGCCAAGTGTCCTTGAGCAACACTTTCCGGTAGCCGAGTTTCATCCATGTCTGACAGTGAGTTCCTCAACAGAAAGGTTGCTCCCAGTCATGCCATACAGGACTTTGTCATCAGATCACAATGCATTGTGAGCTTGTAGACCGGCTATATTTTCGGCAGGCGTCCAGTTGTGCTGATCGGCCCTGTCTCACTGATTGGTCAGCTCTGAAAAAAAGCTATTATCCTCACAGGCCTTTTATCAGCACCTCAACCAGGGTTAATAGAGGCTGAGTATATGTGATAAAATGTTCTATGCCATCTCTACCGCTGTAGCAGCTGTTACCCTGCTCTCCTACATGTGTACAGAATGTAATTACAGCTTGTGCTAATTAACACTATGAGACTGCAGACGCAACCATCTGAACACCTCTCTCCCTCTTTGTACTCATTATACACATGTTGAAAGAATGACTAATTATGAAAGTGCATCCTTGCCTTTTCCAGGCCAACTGTAACATTTAAAAATTTCGTTCTCTTATTTCTTACTTCTACTCACTCTCTCAATACACTTATCAATGATGTGAAAGTGGGCCCGTGTATTTAGGAACCGAAAGTTCACACATCAACATGGTCAACTCAAGGTGAACTCACACTTGCAATCCTACACAGAAACACACCTTCTACTTCTACTTACTGTAGATAGTAGTGTTGTAGTACTCGAGTCCGGTCTCAAGACCACATTTTCATTTAGTCTTGTCTCGGTCTCGCCCCTTCATTTGAATCGGTCTTGACTCGGTCTCATGTCTCGGACCAAGGGACTCGAGACTCTTCCCCCACCGAGTCCACTCGAGTCACGAGTCACTACAATGCAATGAAATAATAATATATAATAATTGTATTATACCCAATTATTATGAGGAGCTCATTCACATTGACATTATAAGAGAGCTGTCTGTCACTTCAATCAATCAAGTCCAATTCAAAGGGCTTTATTGGCATGAGAAAACATACGTTTACACTGCCAAAGCAAAAAGCACAATACAACAATACAATCAAGACTTTACAAATATGTACATTTGAAAGTCAGAATCACTTATGACTCGGACCCGCTTTAGGTGGACTCAATTACAACACTGTTAGATAGCAGGTTTCACCATAATAAGGTTTTAAGGCTGCAAAAGTTTCAACAGATGGCACTTGGAGGGTGGAGAATGTAAAAAACATTTTGCTCCATGACAAACCCACTTGTAGATCAGAAATTGTTTTGCTTTTGTTTACTTTTGAAATGATTCACCTACGTATAATGACATGTCCAAAATAGCGAGGCCAGGCCGACAGGGGTAAAACACAAGTCCTCGATCAGCTATGCCATTCTTTCACTGATGGCTGCATGGTGTTGTTGGATAGGGTCACAGTGTTTGGAGTGTCCGCAGACCAAGACCCCTGTGACACCGTGTGGGGGCTTATCCACCCATCCCCACCCCCACGTGCGGTGCAGGTGCACGTAACCAACCAACCCCGTATGACTCTCCTCGCGATCCGACAAAACATTACCCAGTGCACGGTCCGCTGGGCGGGAGAAAGAATATCTAATGCACCAAAGACAATTTCATCTGAACTGAGATTGTGGGGGGGGGGGGGGGGGATAGAACACCCTCTCATATTCAAGAGATAAATCAACCCCATCCCCCTACCCCCCCCCCCCCCCCACACACACACACACACACACACACACACAAACACCCACCCCAGTCGAGTGGAATTCATCTTACTTTGAAATGAGACCGACTCATCCTCATGGATTACGGGCAGCTCATCACAGGAAGACGGCGTCTGAATATCTCTGGAGACCCTTCCATATCTACTTCACCTTTCCTCTCTATCCGGCTGTCTGTCTGTCTGGCAGTCTGTCGCCGTCCCTTCACCACACACTCATTTTCGTCGTTTGGAGTTGGCTGTAGGCCACAGTGTTGTTTTGTTTTGCACGTATCGATATATAAACATAGGATATCTAAAACCAACCACAAAATGACAACTACTGTATATGAATGATTCATGATTAAGTATTTTGCATCGCGCGCACATGCACACACACACACGCACGCACGCACGCACGCACGCACGCACGCACGCACGCACGCACACACTATGCATTCTGCCTGTGGGCCAAGGAAAATCACCCCTCAAATATTTTCAGATACTGTACATTGTGCGCATGCATGTGGCCCACAACACAAAGAGGGAGAGAATGAGAGAGAGACAGAGCCAGAGAATCAACAAAAGCAACTATACCTCTACTGTAAGTAAATGTCCTGTTAATTTACAAACATGTTTTAAAAGCAACAGCTGGTGTAGCTCTATACACTACATTTATTTTTTTAATGTTTTCCAGATTGTTAAATAGTCCAATTAATAATGTGGCTATGCCAGGGATAGAAATAAGGCCACAATACCCCACACACGCAGTATCTTTCAGTACTAAACATTGATGCTGCTTTGGTATTTTCCAGGACACCCCGGGAAAGATGTGTTTAATGAACACAAACACAACCTTATAACAAAAAAGGCAATTACATGGGCCCACATCAAACGGGCGCTCATTAAAAGCGGCTGGGGATGACCTTGATTTGATCAGCTATGCAACGTTCTTTACACCTCGGCTTTCTCATCACGGAGGCTTTAACAAGGTTTAATTGGTATGAAGACAGAGATGGTGAAAAGATGGCAGGATCAACTTAAACCTGACCATTTAGGCCCATTATGACTACACACACACGCACCCACGCACACGCACCCACGCACACACACACACACACACACACACACACACACACACACACACACACACACACACACACACACACACACACACACACACACACACACTGATCAATTATCACCAATCTACAACCCCCCACCTCCCTGTGTGGATTCAACATGAGCCTCACGCAGGCGGCATTGAACCCATGTTCCTAACCACAGACTGCCAAGTGTCAACCCTACAATGACTGTCAATTAACTCCTCCTAATGTTAGATCATTATCATTGCACCCATGAGCCACTGGTGAGGAGGTTTTAGGTGAGAAGCAGAATAAGTTATATAGAAGATTGGGTTTATGCTAATCATATCATATATTAAACGGGATGATATGTGATAAGTGAAAAAATGTAATCTCTCTCCAGCTCTTTAGCAAACAGGCGATGGATGCATTTTCAGGTTGGAGTACCAATTTTATTGAATAAGGCGAGAGAACACCACAAATAAAAAATGTCATCTTCAATTGAAATTGTACTGTTATAGAGACGGAAGACGCGTTACTGGGCAAACACTTCTTTTTGTAAATGGCCTTTTCGTCATACAAGAGTGCCGCACAAAAGTAATAAAAATAGCCGATCTACAACTACTTTTTAGATATGGAGCCACGCCATTCCCATGTGGATCCCGAGATCTGCATGATTTAATGTATTCTAAATTCTTCTTTTCATATACAGTTACAAACGGGGCACTGCCGTTTGTGACACCGATGTGGAATCTAATATAGCCGCAAATTGAGTCTGATCAAAGCGGTTTATGTAAGGAGTTACGTTCCCCATTCTGTGTGTTACACCACCCGGCTCACAGCATCACACGTGCTCACACACACACGCCTGTGGTGTTCTCATCACCACTACTGTAGAAAAGGTCGCCCCAGGTCACCGTTCGAGGAGTGTTCACCGGGGACCTTCCTGTACGGGGGACAAAGGTGTGAGATCAGCCATTGGGTCTGCTCCTCCCCCTTGTCGATTACAAGCGGTGCAATGCGTTGTGAGCAATGCGTTGTGAGCTTGCAGATCTATTGTTTGTTGTGCGATGCCGCCGTACGATGAATAGCACATCAGGCTGTATAGTCACTGCTGGTGCAGATCGCTCAGCAATGTTTCTGTGAGAGGCTTATTTGCACATCCAGGAAATGTCACCTCGCAAAGAAAATTCACAGCTCAAGCTGCGTGTGTTTGCCACATATCTGAAAACGACTGGACCTGCAGTGAAACAAATACAAAAAAGAAAGTTACATCTGCCCAAACATGTGTTCTCTCTGCTCATTCTCTTGAGGGAAGAAACCACAAAAGTCTGTACACTTTTGAGTCGAACTTGATTCGTGTTGCACATTTTATGCACAGAGAAACTCAACGTAGGCCACGGGAAACACTCACAAATGAGTGATACAGGAATAGTATCGGTACAGCACTTATACTACTCTTCATCCAAGCATCGATCCAGTCCTGGCGCCATCACTTGGCACGGCCGTCCCACAGACCAGCTTGTTCTTTAGAGCATTGTGTTAGTCCAGGAGGCTGGCCTGAGCCCTGAGGGGGCTTGGTCAGCATCAGGGTGTTGTAGCAGGGGGGAGTGCTGTGATGGGTGCAGGCCAAGGCTGGCCAAGGCTCGGTGCCAAGGTCCCAGTGGGGTTCCCCTCCTTTCTGGGAGCCTGCTCAGCCCCCCTTCTGGGGCCCCCAGCATGGTGTAGGAATACGCGGTCAGCGCAAGACGGGTCCATCTGCCCCTCTTGCCTCTGTCCCGCTCACACAGCACCTCTCCTATCACTCGCTCCATCAGCACCTTTATATGGAAATGACCTACTGCTGCCTCCTGACCTCGCGGACACACATGGCTCACCTTCATCAGCGTTCACCCACACAGCACATATCAGGCCGTGTAGAGTAGATTGTTTCTATGCGTCTTTATAAGGTTTCAGGGATGAAATGCGATGTAACAGATGGGTTGATTATTAGTTTATTAGCTGACAAATGTGAGCTTTCACTAATGCAAAACGGTGTTAAGAACGGCAAAGCCAAGTGGTTAGGGTGCAAATGGTCCGGGTCGGCCGGACCATTTGCTGCATGTCACTTCCCTACTCACTCAACTGCCTTCACATTAAATGCTTAATAACTCCCCCTCTCCATAGCTTAAACCAGCAATGGGGCCGACAAAGACATCACAATAAGTTATGCGAGAAATCACTTCCTCATAGTGGCACGTTCTGTTCCTTTGTAGCGTACTCGCCAAGACCGTAGCAGGAGAGCAAGACAAGAGAGGTTCTGCGGCAGCTGAGTCAATGGCATATGCATTTATGGTGGATAGTGACTGATGTGGGTATGTACACATGTAGGTGTCACAGAAGTGGGGGTTTCCACATTACACAGTACATGTTTTTCACAGGCATTTCTACGTCAACCTGGTGCTAATTCTCTGTTGCAGCTAAAAACCTTTTGCAGAGAAAACACCATTCTCAAGATCAATAGGAATAAAATATGTAGAATAGAGAGTATGAAAACTATTGAATTAAACCAGTCGGGGGAAATGCTGACCTTATCTTGCGTGTGGGTTCCCCCCCCCCCCCCCCCCCCCCCATCAAGATACAATAGCTGTCTTGTCAAAACATATTTTAACTGACTTTCATATTGCACCAGCTTAGCTACCTGGAGAAAGGCTAAAGGTCGAAACGTCAGCTTGGCGGTGTTAACATTCATTAATTAGTTAATAAGCCATGAAATAAAAAGAAAACATATTGCTGCGTGTGCACCCGATTTTAGAACTTATACATCTTCACTCTTTACAACACTTTAGACGTATAAATGTTATTTCTTAACACATTGAAACTTCTCCACGCCTCTACAATCAGAAATTGTACCTATATGCCCGGTTTGGGAACCCCAATTATGACAGAAGGTGAGAAGGGGAGGGAGCTCTATTGTACAGCCCTGGTTGAACATGGTGAATAATGGAGGGGCCGTCGTGCCCTCTGTGTAGTCCCAGCTGTCTTTGACTGATAGGCTGGATGTGAAAAGGAAAGTGGGAGGAAAGGTTTGACGTTGATGAGGTTTAAGAGGCCCCATGGCTTCACCACACACACTCGAACAGAGTCATCCTAACTAACCCGCCGCCACCCGGCCAGGCTGCTGCGTTAACACAGCCACCAGCACCATGGCTTCTGCGAGCACGCTAATTAAGGCAGGCAAATGAGATCAGCAGCGAAGGGCCAGGACAGGGCCAAACTGTTGAACAGCTTCCTTCAATCAGGGTCAGAGTGGCGTAATTACTGCCAGGCCCTTCCACAATGGCTCCTTTATGGTCCACTGAAAGAGATTTCAAGTTCCCTTCATTTTCCTGTCGGCTATTCCCGTTTTATTTTAGTTTTAGTTTTTTTTCCGTATTTTTTTATATGTGATGATGAGGTCTATGTGGTTGCGATCGTGTGTGTTTGTGTGAGAAGATGGCCGTTTTCTTTGAACATAATGGACAGCTCGAAGGACCTAGTGAGGCGGCTAAATGTCCATTCAAGGCAATGAATTGAAGGCTGATACAGGATAATCTGCCGGTGGCTCCTCCATTTGAGCGAAACTCATCATTAACCACTTAAAAGCCCTCTTTCAATAAGCGCATTGTGAGCTTGTACATCAGGTATTATTTTAATATTCAGCTATTTTTGTCATTTTTGAAATTTATTTACAACCACCAATGATGACGTGCTCAAAATAGGGAAGATTTTGGTATGGTTAAGCTTCAGCTTTAATTACGGTACATTCAGAATCATCACCACATTACCAATTCATGTTGGAAATGTTACACTCTGCCAGCTGCAATTTAATAACTAATTAATGTACATGATACTAGAGGTCTGTAATTTAATTATACTTAACTACCTACAGTAACGTTCTTCTGTCACAGAACATAACATTTTTAAACCCTTGTTAAAACAGCTAATCCCTGAACATTGATTGAATTAATAGAACGTGCCTTTCTAAAAGTTGCATAATATGTGTTAAATAAATAATTAATAATTGTGTCAAATAGATGTGGAGAACCGTGTTTGTGCGTGCGTGCGTGTCATGTCACAGTCCTGCCTATAGCTGGGGCTGAAATAGACTGAGGTGTTTATCAGTGCGAGACCATCTTCTGTGCTGAAGTGTAACAACTGTGATGACATTTGCAGAGAATTATGTCTAGTTGGAAGAGAGAGACGGGAAGAAGATGAGAGCCTTCTCGTGGCCTTGCATGCGAATAGCAAGAGATGGCGCAAGACCAGCTTGTGAAACTAATGTTGCCAACCAAACGTCGAGCCGGCAGGCTTAGGAACGTCAGTCCGACCGTCGAAAACCGAGGCCTGTCAGTGCTTCAACTCAATGTCAAGGGCCTAACCACCGACCAAACTCGAAGTCCTACATCACCTGGCCAATTCTAACGGGCCAGCGGCTCTGCTTCTGCAAGAGACACACTGCACATCCGACAAGATCCTCAAGATCCCTTGGTTCCATCTCGCTGGGTCCATCCACAGCAAGCAACACGGTGTGGCAACTTTCATCCGGTCTGAAATAAGCTGGTCAGCCAGTAGCCAATCCCAACCAGGCTCTATAACATTGAATGGCTGGTTACTAAAATCCAGGAAACATCAGTCGTCAACGTACTGTACGTATACAAGCCCCCACCATCGGAGCTGTTCGTGATGTCACTCCCGTCAGTAACTGCACCCGCCATCTATGCAAGTGACTTCAACTGCCAGCACACAGCTAAATCCAAGGGTTTAAATTCGGAACACTTATTTGTAACACTATTTAAACATGTCAGAGTGTTTAGATTATAAACAGAAGAACATGTTTATACATGCTCCTTTGCTGTTGTATTTGTGGTCAGCTACAGTATAGTGTGATGGATGGCCCGAGATACCTTCCTCCGGACTTTCTGGGCATTTGAGATGGCCCACGGCACACATAGCCCAGATTGTATGAATTAAAACCATACAGGTGTCTGATAGTCCAGTGGCTTAATGCCATTTTTTTTTAACATAGAGCCAAATTGAGCTTTATGGAGATTTTTTTTCATCAGCTTCGTAACAGTCATTTTGCTAAGCCACCTGACTATGACTGTCATCTCCATTATAGCATAAAGCGTGCGCTGTATGAGTTCAAATGAGGACATTTATATACAAGGTGTTTGTGCCATTGAAACGCACGCATGCACAGCGCATGCATACATACATACATACATACATGTATGTATGTCAGACATTGCAGATTCAACCTCCATGGAAAGTGGAATAATAAAGACAAAAGTAAAGTAAAGGAGTTTGAAGAGTGTGCGCCGTGCGGGGAGGGTGGGGGGTTACATTTGGAGATTTGAAAGATAAATCAACCACAGTGGTGTTAATTTCGGTTAGGCTTTAATTAATGGAGAAGATGCAGTCAGTCTCACTCTGACGGAGGTGTCGATGACACATATGTTTTTATCACTCTTCCACGAGGAGGAGAGCTCCCTGTGCATACTGGGGGGGGTGGAGGGGGGGGATTGGAAGACACACTCCTCTCTGCCTTCCAAACTTTACAATTCACTTTTTTTCCAGTGCTTTCTTTCTGGCAGTTATCTGCAGCTTTGTCACCTCGTATGACTCTGCCTGTTTAATGCAGGCCAAAAATAGCCAATCTACAAGCACACAACATGCACCGCTATTTTCGGCAAACGACAACATCGTACAAACAGTCTGGCTTTAACCACAAGGACGATAGGGTTTAATTGGTTAAACTTTACTTTCTATGCTATATATTAGTCCATTTAATTTTTTTGTTTTTGTGGCTTTCACCTTTATTTTATATTTTTGATAGAGGGATAGATAGTAGGCTGACAGGAAATGGGGAGAGAGATGGGGGGGGGGGGTGACATGCAGTAAAGGCCGTTGGGATTGGGAGTGGAACCCGCAGCACACTGGACTACCAACCATGGCGCCTGGACCGCTGAGCCACGGCCCAGGCCAGTCCATTTCATTTTAACGTTGATACATAGAAACATATATAGATACACAGAAACTCCTGACCCAGTATACTTTGCGGTGTGTATACCTGGTGCATGTATATTTACCAAGTTTTTCCCAGTTATGAAATGCATTTCGAAAAAATCAAATGCACCACGGTTTTAAAAAAAACGCGGCCATGGCAGTAATATATTTCTGCACCTTATCCTCTTTCAAATCCTCAGCCTGCTGTCATAATCCTTTCACCCTCATCAGCGTGAATACAGAGGCAGGCCACAGTTGGGGTGTTTAATGTAGCAGAAGTGAATGGTTCATAGTGGCGCCCTGCCACAGTCAAAGGTGCTGTGTTCAGCCCCAGGCGACACTACCCCAATTTGTTTTTTAACCACTTAAACCTCCCCGCGTCCGTATTCTCGGGAACACTTTTAGAGAAAACATCAGTGTGTTGTGAGCTTGTAGATTAGACTAGAGTAGACTATTGTCAGCTAATATATTCAATAGTGAAAACAGAAGTCACTAGTGAATTTGTGTCTGGGTAGCTCAGTCGGTAGTTCATGGGTCCGATCCCAGGCACCACCAACCCAGCGTATGAGTAGCATGGCTTGGGTGCGGCAAGTCGTGCGGGAAGTACTGGGAGCTGATGGTAGGTGTTGCGCTCCACCTCAGCAATCCATCTCCCAGGGGTCTAGCGCATTGTAACGGGGACAGACTCCTGTGTGTTACCAGCTGATACCGACAATAAGCCACTCCCAACTTACTTCTACTACACTACATGTGCCAAATATTGTACTTTTTTTTAAAGATTTTTTTTTGTTGACTTTTCTGCCTTTATTGATAGTATCAATGGAAGATTGACCGGAAAGAGGGAGAGAGAAAGGGAGAGACATGCATGAACGGGACTCGAACACGCTGTCAGGCCAAAGCCTATATGTGGCATGCGCCTGGACCACTTGGCCAGCGGGCCAAAATACTTCAAAAGTCATTCCGGATTTTTACTAGTATTTCTATATTACAGTATTAATACTTTTTCTTTTCCAGCACAGGGTTTAAGTGGTTATAAAAGCAGCACACTAGCTGCAGGGTGCTCACATGTCACCAACACCTCCAGCCTCGCTAATGTCCTGCACCAGCAGGGAAGCAGCATTTTGTGTTAAAAAAAAACATTTTTTTTTCTGCTATAGATTTCCTCCAATTTTATTTCATTTTAGTTATTTCTCAAAGTTTAGTTTAGTAGTATACTGTAGTTAACAACGTAACCTACTGTATACTCAAAGTCCCGCCCCACAAAACTTTTATGTTTTGTCACAATGCAGTTTCACCGTGACAGTTATTGACATGATGATTTCAACCGATGACTGTACTTTCACTTTGTATAAAATTCATTAAGAATGTAAATAGCTAAAACTAAAAAGTGATATTTGATCACATTCATTTAGCTCATACCATTACTGTTTATTCATCACTTTGTGCTAGTTGTTACTTTTACTTTATGCTAGTAATAACACTGCCTGCCTCTTATCACTGGTACAATCAGGGACGTGCACACATAGACATCAAAGGGGGCTTCAGCCCCTGCCCTTTTACCCGTCTGTAAAACAACTGCCCTTTCCAGACCACGAATGCAGCATTTACTACGGTGAAAGAAATGCAAATGCCACTCCTTTCCATGCCATGCCGGAAGGCAGTAGGCTATTCAGGATAATAGCTTTGTTCCAAAGTCTCCTGAACATGGAACGCACCATTTTGCGTTGAACACATTTGTTTCGAAATCCATGTCGTACACCGCATCTCCAGTAGATGAAGAGTGCTGGCTTGCGCCCCAAAAATAGACAAGCTTGTGAGCTTGTAGATCTGCTATTTTTGTTCAAAAGTGCCCTCTTACGAGATTTCAGCCCCTGCCTCTCTAACACTCTCTGCACGTCCATGGGTACAAGCAAAGGCTGCATCCTCCTCCGCCTCGCGTCCTCAAACCCTCCTCCCAGTACCAAATGCATTCAGACCAGGAGTCAGGATCACGCCTCTCAAAAACCGTGCATCTGCCTGCAGATGGATGGCCTCCAGCGATGCTTTGCAAGTCCCGACCCCCTAACCAGACAGACATTACATGTGTGGTAATGGGCTGCTATGTCCCAGACCTGTCACTCTGGACCCCTGCAGGGCACGTTCACATTTCCCTGAACTCTCCCTGTGAGCAACAAAAAAAATCGCAGTATTCTCTGTGCATTTAGAAAAGGGAAAAAGTTTCCTGTGAAATGATGGAAGATTAGAGTGAGACATGGACAAAGGAGCCAAGAGGTTCATTCATTCATTGTCCCCAAAGAATCACTCCAATTGTATTAAAGGTAGCTACAGTATCTAACAAACAAGCGAACAAGCACGCATGCCCACTAAAGTGGCAGTTGCAGGGCAGAAGTCAAAATGCAAGAAAAATAAAGTCTGCACAAAACACTGGTTCATGTTCCAAAAGTTTAAAATTGTACTCCTTTTTGGGTTTTTTGCAAGATATCTATAACAAACCCTTAATAGAGCGATTATTTTTGTTACCAGATGTACTACAGGGGGAGAAAGTGTAAACATTCACACTAATTTACTCATACACTTTGACAAACTTGTGTGAACTTGCTGATCTATAAACTTCTAAACCAAATTAAATACATTTGGCGTGGCACGCACGCACGCACGCACGCACGCACGCACGCACGCACGCACGCACGCACGCACACACATGCTCTGATCTGGAAATTACATTGAGGATGACAGCTGCCTGTCTATATATATAAGATTGCTCATGACGCAACATTACTGACATTACTCCATTAAAGTATGATCGAGAGAGAGAGAGAGAGAGAGAGAGAGAGAGAGAGAGAGAGAGAGAGAGAGAGATAGGAGCGCATACATAAAAGTGACAATAGAAGCCATCTCTTTGGAAAGAAAAACTATGGAACAAGGAAGAAAGAAATAAAGGAGATCGAAATGAGACCAGAGCTCAATGAGTGGGACAAGAGCCACAGCCTATCTGCAGTGTTCACAGGTCCAGCAGAATGGGAGGTGAGAAGCCAGGGTCAGGCTCTGACACGACTCCCTGACTCCTCATTTGTACATTCTCATTTTCGGCTCCCTATCCGGGGGTAAGAAATCGTACCTGTGAGAAGCCTTGAGGCAGAACAAGGAGAGGTGTGGAAGAATCTGTGTCTCAGCGTGCAGTGCAGGGGCCGCCTGCACATCCACCATGCAGGCTCTGTTCCTCCTTACACCACTCTGAGTCTGAGTAGAGAGACAGGCTCTGTTCCTCCTCCTTACACCACTCTGAGTCTGTGTAGAGAGACAGGCTCTGTTCCTCCTTACACCACTCTGAGTCTGTGTAGAGAGACAGGCTCTGTTCCTCCTTACACCACTCTGAGTCTGTGTAGAGAGACAGGCTCTGTTCCTCCTTACACCACTCTGAGTCTGTGTAGAGAGACAGGCTCTGTTCCTCCTTACACCACTCTGAGTCTGTGTAGAGAGAGACAGGCTCTGTTCCTCCTTACACCACTCTGAGTCTGTGTAGAGAGACAGGCTCTGTTCCTCCTTACACCACTCTGAGTCTGTGTAGAGAGACAGGCTCTGTTCCTCCTTACACCACTCTGAGTCTGTGTAGAGAGAGACAGGCTCTGTTCCTCCTTACACCACTCTGAGTCTGTGTAGAGAGACAGGCTCTGTTCCTCCTTACACCACTCTGAGTCTGTGTAGAGAGACAGGCTCTGTTCCTCCTTACACCACTCTGAGTCTGTGTAGAGAGAGACAGGCTCTGTTCCTCCTTACACCACTCTGAGTCTGAGTCTGTGTAGAGAGACAGGCTCTGTTCCTCCTTACACCACTCTGAGTCTGTGTAGAGAGAGACAGGCTCTGTTCCTCCTTACACCACTCTGAGTCTGAGTCTGTGTAGAGAGACAGGCTCTGTTCCTCCTTACACCACTCTGAGTCTGTGTAGAGAGACAGGCTCTGTTCCTCCTTACACCACTCTGAGTCTGAGTCTGTGTAGAGAGACAGGCTCTGTTCCTCCTTACACCACTCTGAGTCTGAGTCTGTGTAGAGAGACAGGCTCTGTTCCTCCTTACACCACTCTGAGTCTGTGTAGAGAGACAGGCTCTGTTCCTCCTTACACCACTCTGAGTCTGAGTCTGTGTAGAGAGACAGGCTCTGTTCCTCCTTACACCACTCTGAGTCTGTGTAGAGAGACAGGCTCTGTTCCTCCTTACACCAGTCTGTGTAGAGAGACAGGAGCCAGTACAGAGTTACAGTACGCCATATGGTAGTATGGGTTTAGAAGCAAGAGAGCTAAAAGGAATACTGGAGGTGTAATGTTGAAAGAACTACTACATTCTTTACTTCAAACTAAGTAAAAGTCCTGCTTTCACAATTTTACTCGAGTAAAAGTACAAAAATAGAAGGTATGCGTGTGACAACATCATCATCATCATACCAGGAACTTCGGGAAATTATGCGTGAACGAGCAGCAGCGCAGTATGGCCTTGACAGCCCATACTGTACATCCAATGAACAGAAAAATCCAATCTGATTGCATTAAACGACGTACCTCAATTTGCCACTCGATTTGTCACTTTATGCATGTGCTATTGCGCATACAGTATACCCTCTATAGTGGCATCAAGACTTATAGCACAGTAAGAATATTAGGCAGTATTATTTAACACTGATTGCATGTCTATATGATTATTGACTGACATAAGATCAGATAAATGTAATCCATTCCTTACACATTTTTTTTAAATGTCTAATTTCTTTTCAATTAGGCTATACTTAAATGCTCTATGACTGTGTTATTTCAAGTGAAAACACACCTTGAGGAATGGGTGATGGCTATAATTGACTGAAACAGTCACACTGGCCTGAGTTAAACTAATTAGACTCACACCTGTTTGGCATTGATGTGATGCACACAGAACAATAAAATGAAAAGCAGAGATGTTGGTTTCTTGTACTCTGTCTCTCTGCGTCTGCGGCAGCGGCATCAGTGTGCAGTGCAGCCACTTTCTTGATCCTTCAAGATTACCATAGATATGCTAGACTACTATAGACCAGTGGTTCCCAAAGTGGGGTCCGGGGACCACCAGGGTGGGACCACTTGAAAGATTTTTTATCTTAATTTGGAACAAAATGGACCCTTGCGGGTCTGTAACTCTGAGAGTGTACAAATGGAACCAAATGGATTCTAACGGGTCCATTTGGTTCCATTTGTACACTCTCAGAGTTAAATTAACATTGATTTTACAATATAAATTGGGGGTCGAAAGAAATGCCATTAAATGGGCGTCCATAGACTAATGCAGGTCAAACTGAGGGTCCTTGAAATTAAATGGGTTGAGAATAACTGCAAGAGCCATGAAAATTCTTCTCTTATGGGGGTCCCTGGCATATATTTTCAAATGGGGGTCCGCAGGCTAATTAGTGTCAATTTGGGGGTCCTTGACATGAAAACGTTTGGGAACCACTGCTATAGACTATATTTAACAAGATAAGATAAGACTGAAACCATTCACACCATCTGCCAGAGTGATTCTACAGTATGCATTGTCTAGCATGGCGAGGAGTCGTCGGATCCAGCTAAAAGCAGCGAGAAAAAATTGGGGAAACTTAAACCTTTTTATAATTTTGCTGAGGTTTGCGGTGAGTCTGCTACTAGGCGTATATATGCGAAGGTGACGTGGAAACCACCATTGCTGTTGGTGTGAATTTGGCATAGATCCAATCTCTCTATCTCAGACTACACTGTTGATGTTGACACATACACACTGCAAGGCCCAAATGACCTTGGAGGCTCATTGTAACATCATTGACACCGTTTCTCTATGACCCTGCTGACGAGGTCACTCTGTTGAAAGGATGATGAGTGAGACCTTTCTTTGTCAGGCAAAGGCCTGCACATCGACATTATGACAGCACTTCACAGTACACATGTGCACACAGCAAGATTATGAATATCTAATATATATTAACAAGAATTGATTAAATCAATTAATTACCAGCTGCATTATTATTATTATTATCTGCAAGGAATTTCTTGACAGGAAGTAGCTCATAACATGTCTACGGTGGATTTTTATGAAACAAACACTTTGCAGATAGTAAGACGATAATTCAACGTACAACAACACACGTAACAATAGCAACAGAGGAAAACAAGACAATACTATGGTACACCATTATAAAACACGACAGTTCATGACACAAAAAGTCTAAATTAAATAATGACATTGGCACAGACAGGCACATAAAGTTATTGACCACCCACCCGCACGCACGCACGCACCCGCACGCACCCACCGAAACACCCACCCACACGCACGCACGCACACACGCACACGCACACGCACACGCACACACACACACACACACACACACACACACACACACACACACACACACACACACACACACACACAGTACATACCAGGGTGACCAGATGCCCCCCTTTGCATGGGACTCCCTCATTTCCAAGACTTTTCATGCGTGGAGTGAATGGAGTCTTGTGTGTACAAGTGAGAGACTGAGACAGACGGCCAGCTCTCTCTCAGCATGTGTCACAGTCTGTCTCTCCCTCAGTCTGTGACTCCACCCTGGCCACTCCCATATCCCATTCCAGCACACTCAGTTCCATTTACACACCTGTCTTCAACTCCCTCATCAGCATTCAGCCCAGCAGTGAACGCTTCTCCAATCAACCTGCTCCCTATAAAACTGGATTCATTGCAAACACTCATTGTTCATAACCCGGTTGTCATGGATGTCCTGCTTTGGACGTTTTTGTATATTCCTGTTTTGACTGTTATGTCATTCTTGATTGCCTGATTCCGACCGGCATCCTCAGTGTAAGATATCAGCCTGATTCTTTATTAAATACTTTAACATCTATTCTTGTTTGTTGTTACTTTGCACTTGGGTTCAACTCACTCTGTCTGCATCCGTCACAGTATGAACTGACCATAAATATGTACCCAGCAGAGTTACAACTATTCAAGATTAAGGTGGGGGAATTTGAAAATGTTGTGGATCGTCTCGTGGCCTCTCCCCATAACCTGCAGCAGTGGTTCAAATTTAGGCCATGGCCCATGAGTTAGCCATTTTGTTCCTCACTTGAATGTTGTCCGTGGGAGGCTTAATGACTTTGAGACCAGCTTGCTTCATGCTTCCCAGCCAGCTCCTCACTCTATACGGCTTGGAGTGATGAATCTGCAACCCACCAGCCCTGTTGCAGACCAGCAGAAGACTGAGTATGTGGACTTGTTTTCACATTTTCGCAGCCGTGTGAAGCTTCTTGTTTATTCTGACCCTGTTCAAGTCAAAGATCCATATGGGCACCCGCCTGGCTCTGGCAGGACGTCTAGGGAGATGGCTTGCCAGCCATCTCCCTAGATGTCCTGCCTGCGCCCTCTGCACTGTCAACAGTCCTATCAGTCGATGACCTGCCAGAGCCTGCAGCCCAGCCTCCCATGTCTGCAGCACCGCCTGCAGCACGACCACTTTTGTCTGCAGCTCCGCCTCCTGCAGCCTCAGCTCCTGCAGCCCCAACTCCTGCAGCCCAACCTACTGCAGCTCCTGCAGCTCCAGCAGACCTCCAGATGACATCTGGATTCTGGATGCCTCGTCTCGGCCTCCAGGCCGTCCACCAGAGGTTGCCAGCTCTGCCTCTGGCCATCGTCCCGGCCGTCCTCCAGAGGTTGCCTGTTCTGCCACGTCCCGGCTGGCCTACAGGCAACACCTCCTCGTCTCGGCCTCCGGGCCGCCCTCCAGACGACGCCTCCTCTGCCTCGTCTCAGCCTCCACGCCGCCCTCCAGACGTGGTCTCATCCCAGCATCCTGGCCGTCCTCCAGACGACACCTGCTCAGCCCTGGTCCATCATTCAGGCCGCCCACCTGAGATCACCTGCCCAGCCCCCGGTGCATCCTCAGTGTAAAATATCTGCCTGATTCTTTATTAAATACTTTAACATCTATTCTTGTTTGTTGTTACTTTGCACTTGGGTTCAACTCACTCTGTCTGCATCCGTGACAGCATGTTTGCTACTACGTGGCTTATTTCTAACCTATGTTTTCAGATACATATATTTCGTTCTGATCACGTTTAGAATTAGAAAAACACTGTCTGGATGTCATCTTGAATGAGATTAAAAACGGAGAAAAATCAGCTGTGTTTGGAGGAACGTGCAGCAATGACACGCACACACACACACACACACACACACACACACACACACACACACACACACACACACACACACACACACACACACACACACACACACACAGCCACACATGCCCAGTGCGCCCCCACCCCCCACCACCCATGTGAGGAGGAGTGAGGAGCCGTATTGAACTGTATGGTTGAAACCATCCTTGTATTGTCTAAGGACTTGCTGGCACTTACCTCCGCTTTAGTTTAGTGCCGTCCTGCTGAGCCCAGACAGAGAACAGCACTATAGAGTCACTGATGAATTGAATGAATGAATGTTCTTTCTTTTTTTCCTCTCTCTTTTTTTTGTTCTTTTTTTTTGACAGAGAGAAACACAACTGCTTTGTAGAGATTAGCTCCCCTGGCCAAGCTGAGATTGTTTTTCCATAATTTTAATAATAAATAATTTCAAATAATGTGAATAGGAATATTAGAGTGTGTGTGTGTGTGTGTATGTGTGTATATATATATATATGTGTGTGTTTTAATCTAAGGCAATTGCTTTCTATATCATAGTTTCCACTATCAGCGTAAATCTCTTCATTTTTCTTTTAGAAGTCTACTCACCGTCAACAATGATCAATTGTGATGATCAATGTAATGATGCAAAAGCATCATTACATGCATCCATACATCAAGATTTAAAAATAGAAGTAGAATCCATGTTGCTGCACAATCATTGTCTTTATTTCAATGAAAATAGAATAAATATGTAGGCCGAGGTTGGGACTCAGCCACTGACCACTGTGTGGTACCGTCTAAACAGCTGTCACCAACCACTGGAATTTGTGTGTGTGCGTGCATGTGTGTGTGTGAGTGCGTGCGTGCGTGCGTGTGCATGTGTGTGTGTCCACTGACCTGTCTGTGCATTTTAATAATAAGGTGTTGACTCTGCCCTCCACTGGCTCACCTGTGGGGAATCCCTGTGTACATGCGTGTGTGCTACTTTGTGTGCTACTTTGTGTGTGTGTGTGTGTGTGTGTGTGTGTGTGTGTGTGTGTGTGTGTGTGTGTGTGTGTGTGTGTGTGTGTGTGTGTGTGTGTGTGTGTGTGTGTGTGTGTGTGTGTGTGTGTGTGTGACGCTCTGCTGTGTCTTGTGATTACACACTCGCTATCATAAACAGCCGCAGCCTCTGGCAGGTGTTGCACTGCGGTGCACGGATATGTCTCCCAATGTGGCGCACGCACGCACACATACACGCACACACACGCACGCACGCACGCACATACTGTACAAACACACAAACACACACACACTTGCTTATGGTTGTCCATCGAATCCGATGATGACGTCCATTTCTATCGGTAAGTTCTTTGGTGGCTGAAAAGCCCTATACACACACACACACACACACACACACACACACACACACACACACACACACACACACACACACACACACACACAAGCGGCCCTGGCCAATGTAATAACCACAGGGCCAGTGTGAGCGGTGTGTTTCTCCCTAGGTCTTGCTGGCTGTGCAGATCCCCGGCAGCTCCTATATTACAGCAGTAGGCAGGGGAGCCTGGCAGAGACACACGGCCTACAGACTTCAATATAAACGAACAGTGGGATCTCCCAGGGACCTGGCAGGAGAGAGCTTAGCGAAGTTAAAACCCAACCAGGCCTGCCCGACTGCCCTGCCAATGGAACAACACGGTCACATGCACACACGTAAACAAGCGGGCATGCGTGCGTGCGTGCGTGCGTGCGTGCGTGCGTGTGTGTGTGTGTGTGTGCGTGTGTGCGTGCGTGCGCACGGCTGACTTTGTCAGTGGAAGGGACATTTCACATTGCTACATGGCATTGGTGTCCCTATGTTGGACATGGCTTGTCTATGGCTTGTTATTATAGGTGAATATATTGTCTGTCAAAAACTGCCCTAAAAGTTGTTTTCGCAATTCATGTATGATGAAGGAAGTATTAAGTGGTTAAAAATATGAGTTGATTTCCCACCTCTTGACCACGTAATGAAAACATGTACAAACAAAGTATTTGTTACCCTTGTTTTTAAACGATAAATCTGATAAATTGAATCAAACAATGATGTATGCATTTGAATTTGACAATGTTGATTCATTGAACATCTCAATAATCTATAAATAACAGACCCATTCCAATAACACATTCTAATAATCCAATAAATTCAACTGGGAAAAGTGTAAAATTATAAAAAGCACAACAACAATTTAAAAGCAGACATTAATTATACAATTAAACCAGAGGGTTATTCCACAAAGATGGCTTAAATTCTTGGTCCCTATTGTGGTCATGTTATAATAATCCTACTTTCGCAAAAAATTGTGAACCACTCAGTGAAAACAGTCAGTCTACAAGCTTGCGTTGTGATCTATTACAAGTTTGTAGATCAATATTTTCAGCAAAGACATTGTGTAGAATCTACACAATGTATTTGCTGAAAATATTTATTCATCTACACTGTAGATGGAGAAAATTAGGGGGCCAAGTATAGACCCCTGGAGGACCCCACTTTAGGGATTAAGTAGTATAGGTTTTTGTTTTTGTATTACTTATAATTTTTATCCCACGATTTTGTGACACCCCTGTGTCAATTATCTAATGTGATAATTGACACAGGGGAGAGTAGAACGTATAGTTTTACGTCTGACTGGATCGAGCCAGATGATCACAAACATAGAGTGACATCTTCCACTTACACAATAAAACAACACCTAAATAACCATATCAAGTTGATGATGTGTACTGTATATCTTTTATATCTTCCACAAATTCCTTGACACAGTAATGAAATGAGGGAAACGTTGTTTTATATAGGTTGAAATAAAGGACGGGGAGCAGAATTATAATTAATTATATTGTGTGCGGACATTCCACTTTTTCTTCATTTTGATCACTTTTTGGGTCCAGCCTCTTATTTAAAAACTGGGAAGTGCATATGGTTTTCCTCCTTTACATATGAACTGAAGTGCTACCGTTGTCCAACAGATTTCTGAGGGGTTTCCATTTCCATGGAGCTGACGCCTGTCGCCAGCCCAGGACACAGGATTATTTCTCTGCCTGTATATGAGACTGCATGGCGTTCTGCTGCTGCTGTAAAGTGCCACTTGTGTTTACTCAGAAAGGTGAGATAAAATAGGAGCTCACACAATTGTGAGTTCAGTTACAGTATAGTGCATGGGTTCACATCATCATTCATATCTCTGCTGTCGGGAAGAAACCACCTAACTCCAAAATGTTCATTAATAGGGAATGAAGAAAACCTTATATTTTTAAAACAAAGCAACACTGCCTCATCAAAGTTGGTGTTGTTGTGACTTTTGTATATTGACAATTATACTTCCATGAGAAGGGGAGAGGTGGTGGAGCTTGGGTCCAATGGAGTTAGGAGGTTTTGTTCCAAGTGCTTTTTACTACTTTTCATGGTTTCAATATTTTCAAAGCAACACACAGACGTAAAGGGTGTTCAACAGCACTGATTTATGCAAAAAGAAATAATCAAAAACCTCAAAATTGGAGTTACTGTAGGTGGTTTCGAATTGAACTTCAAATTAAATTTAAAAGAAATTAAATCCACTTTCTGAGCCTTGATCAGATACTTTCTCCTAAACATGTGAGAAGGGATGGTGAAAGGTCTGTGTAATTCTCAAAAAGCACGACTTCACTTCCCCACAACCCCCCACGCATGCACGCACACACACACACACACACACACACACACACACACACACACACACACACACACACACACACACACACACACACACACACACACACACACACACACACACACACACACACACGCCCAACTCACAGTGTTTGCTTTGCAGGGTTGCTCCCTCTTCAGATGGCCACGGATACAATAATGACTTAACAGATGGGTTGTTTAGAGGGGCGGTAAAGACAGACAGCAGGGGGTTCCTCCTGGGGGGGAGGGGGGAGGGGGGGCAGACAGGAGTTCTGGATGAAGGAAGAGGAGAGGACAGTGACAACTACCCAAATGCACCTCTTCACATTTTTATCATCCACCAGCACAATCTCTCTCTCTCTCTCTCTCTCTCTCTCTCTCTCCCAGTCTTCTGCACAGCAGTATAGGTTGGATGAAATGCTCCTCCTAAACGCCTGTTCTGCGTGTGTACATGTCATGTGCCTATACGTTTCCATTGAGAACGAGTGTGTGTGCGCCATTTGTCATGGAAATGAGAGCGTGTGGCAGCTTTGTATGGCTACCTGTGTGTTAATGGCCATTTAAAATGTCATCTGTCCCGTTTCTGCCTTTTCCATTCAGCACGGCTGGGACTGGGAGGGCTGGCTGGCAGAAAGGCTTGAGTCCCAATCACCAGGTGTCAAGAAGGGGTTCTTCAAACCCTCGTTAGTGTCCTACGGAGTGTGTGTGTGTGTGTGTGTGTGTGTGTGTGTGTGTGTGTGTGTGTGTGTGTGTGTGTGTGTGTGTGTGTGTGTGTGTGTGTGTGTGTGTGTGTGTGTGTGTGTGTGTGTGTGTGTGTGTGTGTGTGTGCTCGTGCGTGCGTGCGTGCGTGCGTGTGTGCTGAATAAAGGCCCGTGCCTCTCAAGATCACAGAACAATATGGAGCTCATCAGATCCCATGAAGACCTCATTACTCATCTCTACTCTCTATTCTGATTCCACACTTGTCGCTTTTGATTGATCTCATTGGGGGGCATTTTGTGAATAAGTGGGACAGTTATGTCCACTTCGGGTTTATAGGATGGTTTAAAACAGTGGTTCCCAAACCTTTCTGGTCGAGACAGGTGCGCTTGTAAGATCAGCTATTTTCACTATACTTCTTAATTATTTATTATTCTTTTTATTTATGGTATTTCTTATTTGTTTGTAATTCTCTTTTACATAAAAAAAAACGTTATATATATATTCAAATGTAGGAAAAGAAAATGTGATTTTTCTTTTAGAGTCCATAACAATTGGTCTGTGGAACACATTGGTTTAATAATGTCTGCAAATTCCTTTATAGAATGTAGCCTAAGGAATGTGCTAGAATTGAATTTCTAAATGTTGTAAATTGGTAAATAACGGGATTACATCCTTATGCTCAAACAATATTTTGTTTTATATAAACATGTATATACCGGTATATATAAAATATACAAAAATATAGATATCATTATTTCACAAAAAGTAGGCCTATGTATTATTATTTATTCTATTATTATCTAGTATTATTTATTTATTCTATATTTTGAAACCTATCCCCGTACAATATCCAAACCTTCGACATATATATATCATCTTCCGTTTGGGAAACCCATGGTAGCCATTATTCCGTTCAGAGACATTTGGCTGTGGGAGTGTAACGGACGCCTGGAGGGGGAAATCAAATGCTTGTTAGGGCCTGGTGGACAGTCCTTCACGGTCTCACGCCTCCAAACCTTCAGCCGGGACCCCCCTTCCAGATCCTCTGCACCCCCCCGCCCCGTACATCCTCCTACCACCCCCACCTCCACCCCTCCTTCCCCAAACTCTTCACTCCCCTTTTCCTCTCTTCAAAAGGTCACGGAGTTCTGGCCACCCTCCACCATGAGAGAGAGAGAGAGAGGGAGAGAGAGAGAGAAAGAGAGAGAGATTGGTTGAACTCTATCATAGTGTGTTTCTGTTGTCTTTGTGTGTGCGTCTCTCTTTCTCTGGCTTTGTCAAGACCATTATTGACCTTATGCAGACCGCTGCCACCTTTCCATTAAGTTAGTGGCAGGGTGGCAACTAGCTGCAATTTGTCATCCCATACATCCAATTATACAGAAAACATCTGATTGTAGTAAACAACATCAAACTCACCAACATTGCAGCTGTACGAAAAGCTTGAATTATCCTTTTTCTATCTGCAAAGTGTTTGTTTCATAAAAAAATCAACTGTATAGACATGTTATGAGCTACTTTCTGTCATGAAATTCCTTGCAGATGATTATTTTCTAAGTGTTGGGGTTTGAAAGCACTCACTTTCAGTAAAGCAACGTCCTGCTGCCTCCTGCATTAAGTGCAAATTCAAAACAGGTGGTACGCAGGGCCGTTGAGTGATATCCAACGAGCACTTACAAATTCCAACACAACACAAAATAATTATCTGCAAGGAATTTCTTGACAGAAAGTAGCTCATAACATGTCTACGTGGATTTTCATGAAACAAACACTTTGCAGATAGAAGATAATCCAAGTTTTTGCCACCCTGCCATTAAGTTAATGGCAAGATGGCCGAGGGTCGTAAGGTCAATAGAGGCAGAGCCCTCTTCTATTTCTATCCGTCCATCCATCCTTCCGTCCGTCCTTCCGTCCGTCCGTCCGTCTGTCCGTCCGTCCTTCCACCAAGGACAGCAAATAAAAGACTGAAGACATTGTGATAACTTTTCATAGTCAAAGCCTGATCAGCAGCAACTCTCTCCAGATGGTTAGTCAGTTCATAGTCATCACATCAAGCTGACTGTCGGAGACCACAGGCCTTTTAGAACCTCAGTATAGCCTCGGAGACCACAGGCCTTTTAGAACCTCAGTGACCTGGTCTAGGAGGCGGCGCTGTCCAAGGTGCTGAACTCTGTCCCCACAGTGGAAAGTCTCACCTGACTGGCTGACTCCACAATGTACATTTACAATGTTTGTCTTTCAATTCACACTATAAAGTATGCATTGATTTGCCATCTGTCACGACAGACACGATTTAGCCATGTCTCTAATGCTCTCAATCGGCACCATGTTGCTCTGAGTGTGTGTTGACACCAGTGGTGTAAAGTAACTAGTAAGTAGACCTATATTAAGTACAATTTTGAGGTACTTTTACTTTACTGGACTATTTCCAATTTGCTATACTTTTACTTCTACTCCACTACATAAAGAGACACATTTGTACTTAGGCATTTGTACTTAGGCCACTACAATTATTTTAAAACATTAGTTCCTAGTTACTTTGTAGATTTAGATTATTACAAAACATACATTAACCACTTCAGCCATAAAGTTTGACCATTTGAAGCTCACAATGCATTGCGATGTGATGCATTGTGACATTCTGCATAATGAGTACTTTCTACATTTGGCACTTTAACTATAGGCCTACATTTAACTACAGGCCTACATTTAACTACAGGCCTACATTTAACTATATGCCTAGATAGGCCTACATTTAACTATATGCCTACATAGGCCTACATTTAACTATAGGCCTACATTTAACTATAGGCCTACATTTAACTACAGGCCTACATTTAACTACAGGCCTACATTTAACTATATGCCTACATAGGCCTACATTTAACTATAGGCCTACATAGGCCTACATTTAACTATAGGCCTACATTTAACTATAGGCCTACATAGGCCTACATTTAACTATAGGCCTACATAGGCCTACATTTAACTATAGGCCTACATAGGCCTACATTTAACTATAGGCCTACATTTAACTATATGCCTACAT